>NW_008687495.1:0-1905 GCF_000695815.1 Acanthisitta chloris | reverse complement strand
GTCCTTAATGTCCTCCATGTCCCTCATATCCCTCCATGTCCTCCATGTTCCTCATGTCCTCCATGTCCCTCATTTTTCTCATGTCCCTCCATGTTCCTCATTTCCTCCATGTCTACCATGTCCCTCATGTCCCTCATGTCCGTTATGTCCTCCATGTCCCTCATGTCCCTCATGTCCGTTATGTCCTCCATGTCCCTCATGTCCCTGATGTCCCTCACGTCCCTGATGTCCCGGGAGATGGACATGGACTGTCCTGGTCTTCTGGCCCAGGAGTGTCCCCTGACCACCCGTGTCCATCCCCAGATGAGCGACTGCTTGACCAGCGTCAAGTCGGTGAACAAGACGGACGTGCTGAGCCTCCTCAGCACCTTCGGGGTGAGTGTCCCGCGGGACGGCAATGGTGGCACCTCCAGGGGTCGTCCCCTGACCCTCCCTGTCCTCCGCAGTCCCTCGAGAACGTGGTCCGAGCGTCGCGGGAGGAGTTGTCTCTCTGTCCTGGGGTTGGACCTCAGAAGGTGAGATGGGGGATGTGGTGGGATGGGAGGGACATGGTGGGACGGGAGGGACATGAGGGACATGGACATGGTGGGACATGAGGGACATGGAGGGACATGGAAAGAAATGAGGGACATGAAGGACTTGGAAGGACATGAGGTACATGGAAGGACATGAGGGACATGGAGGACATTAAGGACATGAAAAGACATGAGGGACATGAGGAACAGGAAGGACATGAGGGACATGGAGGACATTAAGGACATGAAAAGACATGAGGGACATGAGGAACAGGAAGGACATGAAGGACATGGAGGACATTAAGGACATGAAGAGACATGAGGGACATGGAGGACTTGGAAGGACATGGAGGACATGAGGGACATGGGGGGGACATGGAAGGACATGAAGGATAGGAATTAAGGACATGAAAAGACATGAGGGACATGAGGAACAGGAAGGACATGAGGGACATGGAGGACATTAAGGACATGAGGGACATGAGGACATGGAGGGACATGAGGGACATGGAGGACATGGGGGACATGGAGGACATGAGGGACATGAGGGACGTGAGGGACATGAGGGACATGGAGGACATGAGGAACATGGAGGACATGAGAAACATGAGGGACATGGAGGACATGAGGAACATGAGGGACATGGAGGACATGAGGGACATGGACATGGTGGGACATTAGGGACATGGAGGACATGAGGAACATGGAGGACATGAGAGACATGAGGGACATTAAGGACATGGAGGACATTAAGGACATGAGGGACATGAGGACATGGAGAACATGAGGAACATGTAGGGACATGGAGGACATGAAGGACATGGAGGACATGAGGGACATGGAGGACATTAAGGACATGGAAGGACATGAGGAACATGGAGGACATGAGGAACAGGAAGGACATGAGGGACATGGAGGACATTAAGGACATGAAAAGACATGAGGGACATGGAAGGACACGAGGGACATGGACATGAGTGGCATGGAAGGACACGAGGGACATGGTGGGCCATGAGGGGCCACATGGACCTGGGGCTGGAGAAGCCCCAACCCTTGACCTCTCGCTCCTCCTGCCCTAGGCCAAGCGACTCTTCGACGTCCTCCACGAGCCCTTCCTGAAGCTTCCGCGGTGACCGACCCCGTCCAGGCCCCAAACCCTTGGAATAAAGGACATTTATTGGTGGCACAACCTCGGGGGGACGCGGGGACGCGCAGGGTCACTCCTGCTCCGGCCTCTGCTTCCTCTTCTTCTTCTTCTTGGCTACTTGGGGCTCCTCAAGAGCCACGTGGAGCTCCTGGCAATGTCCTGGGCTGGTGTCACCCCCCTCAGTGGGTCCTGTCCCCAACTCTGGGGGTTCCTTCCTCTTCTTCTTCTTCTTGGCCAACTCTT
>NW_008687494.1:32008-32273 GCF_000695815.1 Acanthisitta chloris | reverse complement strand
AAGGGTGCGTCTATTGGCATCGTTATCCATCTCGTTATCCCTATCCGCATCGTTATCCCTATCCGCATCGTTATCCCTGCCCATGTCCCTTCCCTCGGCCCCAGGCTCAGCCTCCCCCTGCCTGCTGGCACAGCTGGGCATGGCCAGGAGCTCAGACCAGGGCACCGAGGGGTGTGCACATCCCTTCCCAGTGCTCCCAGCTGATGATGGAGTCATTATGGAGTGGTGATGTGCTTTCCTTTTAGAATATGATCCCCGATTAAAG
>NW_008687494.1:23586-31824 GCF_000695815.1 Acanthisitta chloris | reverse complement strand
GATCCTTGGCATTTCCACAGCTCTTCCTCTGCACGGATCCAGGCTAGCCCAAGGATTTCCATTGCCAGTACATCCTACCATGCAGATATTTCTGGCTTTGTCAGGGATAGCAAAGGGAGATCCCAGTGGAGCTGCAGCCTGGCTTGTCCCATCAAGTACCCTGGGAGTCGTGGTTGGACACCGGTGTGCTAGAGGAATCCCATCTGGATCCTCAGCCTCCAAAGGGAATTCGCCTTTGCAGCAGCGTTGCAGCGGGATGCTGGAAGCATTACCATGGGAGAAGACTGTAAGAGGCTGTGTTTATTGCTCACTGTTCGAGGGCGAATCCCACGGCTGTGGGAGCACAGCCGGCAGATGGCACTGACTCATCTCGCTGCTCCATGGAAACCTCCCGGCGCGCTCCAGCCGCTCCTGGACCTTCCTACCTTCTGCCTTTAGAGGCACTGAGCACGCAGAACATATTTGAAGGTTGAGCAAGGCTCTGGCTTCCTTCTGGAACTGTTTGTACTGGGATAAAAATCGCCTTACTGTGACTTAGAGAGGTTTCTGGGATCTGGTGCTGACCAAGTGGTGGCACAGACCTTGTGCTTCCCAAAGCTTGTACAGTGCTGTGGCTCTTAGGCTGATCCTTGGGATAATCTTTCCTGCCATAAACTTGGAAGATGTGATAAGGGGGAGGGGAGGGAATGGTTAATTTTTTGGAAAAGGGAGGATTTTTCTCCCTTTCCAGCCTTTAGTCTCAAGGCTCTGGAGGTGGAAGGCTTCAGGCACAGCATCTCTGTGAGCCTTGTCATGCTGGGGGGCTTGGTGGGGTTTTTTTGTCCCCACCAAGCCTGGTTTTCATCTCTTATTTCCTTGAGCTGTTGGGTTAAACCAAGGGGAGGGAATGGTTAATTTTTTGGAAAAGGGAGGATTTTTCTCCCTTTCCAGCCTTTAGTCTCAAGGCTCTGGAGGTGGAAGGCTTCAGGCACAGCATCTCTGTGAGCCTTGTCATGCTGGGGGGCTTGGTGGGGTTTTTTTGTCCCCACCAAGCCTGGTTTTCATCTCTTATTTCCTTGAGCTGTTGGGTTAAACCAAGGCTATGAGGGATCTGGAGGAAGAGCATCCATTGGGAAAGGCTCCTGGTGCATATGAGGGTCTTGCCATTCTGGGGGGCTTGGTGGTCTCTTTTTTTCCCCCCTCAAACCTGGATTTCATCTCTTATTTCCACGAGCTGCTGGGTTAAACAGAGGCCATGGGGGAAGAGCATCCCTTGGGAAAGGCTCCAGGTCTGTATGAGGGTCTTGTCATTAAGAGAAGCTACTGATTGCAGAGCCAGAATTGCATATTGAAGTGGGGGATTTTAATGGATGAACAGATGGGCAAGGAAGAGATCAAGTGCCTGGTGGTAAAGCTGTCACCCAGGTCACAGCAAGGTGGCTGTGAAAAACGACTTTGAAGTTCCTGGCTGCACTCTTGGCAAGGCAAATGGAAAACCACGTCCTGGATCCGTGTGCAGGACCAAAGGGATTGTTAATGAAAGGGAAAAGGGAAGGGTAAGCAAAAAGGCAGAGCTGGAGTGCAGAGTGCTGAGTGCTGCTTCTGGCTGCAAAGCACCAACACCACAGAGGAGCTTCAAGGCTGAGTGAGCCGAAGAGACAGCAGCAAACAAAGCTCTGAGAGGTTGCAGAGCAGAGGCCTTTGTTGCCTCTCCTCACAGCTAACAAGCTGCTCAGGCAGATTGGTTTGCAGCACCGTGAGAAAATGGACAAAAGGAGAAGGTTCAAAGCAGTGATGAGCTGAGCACAAGAGCATCTCTGCTGAGCTGGGACAGAGCTGCTCTCACCTCACACCAGCAAGCTCCTTTCAAGCAGCAGATCCCAAGCAAAGCCACTCTGCAGTGGCTGGGGATAATGAGGAATGCAATTTAGAGGGAAACAGGGAATAAGGAGTCCCATCTGTGTGGCAGAAAAGCTCTTTCATCATTGCACTTGTGGTCAGTGCAGTTTTCCAATCAGCCATGTGTTGCTGCTGGGGTGAAGGTCTGGGAGGCAGTGGGACACAGAAATCACCAGAGGGAGCAGAGAGTGGTGCTGGGATGGTGCTGTCCTCAGGAGGGACAGAGAGGGGAAATGGCAGTGCTTGGAATTCCTCCATCTTCTAGTATTTCATAGAATCCTGTAATGGTTTGAGTTGGAAGGACCTTAAAGCTCATCTCACTCCATACCCTGCCATGGGCAGGGACACCTTCCACCAGCCCAGGTTGCTCCAAGCCCTGTCCAACCTGGTCTGGAACATTCCCAGGGATGGGGCAGCCACAGCTTCTCTGGGCAACCTGTGCCAGTGCCTCAGCACTTCACAAGGAGGAATTTTCTTCCTAACATCTAAATTTGTGGTGAGTTTTCAGTCATGCTGCAGGGAGCTATGGGGAAGGGGGAGCAAAAATTAAAAAATCTCGAAAAAATCCAGTATATTTTGTGGGAGAGAACATTGTTACTGGTGGCAGTTCCTGTTCTTCCTGCCCTGGAGTAAGAACATCAGCTATAAGGAAGTTGAGGGCTGTAGGAAGCCACAGCCAAGTATGTTCTCAGAGTGGAAGAGGATGTTTTTTGGGGGACCTCAGTCCCCTCACTGGGGATTTCCCAGCTGTTTAATCACAATCCCAAACTCCATGGGGGTCCTGGCTCAGAGGGGACCTGGGAGAGGGATGAGCCAAGTGTCTGCACTCTCCTCTCCAGCCTGTCCTTGAAGCTGAGGTGGAAATGCTGACTCTCTAAGAGTCATTTTGGACTTGACTAATGTGCTTCCATGCCAGGCAATCTGCAAAGATATTAAACCCATGAGCTGCTGCAGTGATGATTTGCATGTCAAGAACAGAAGGGAAATTGCCTCCCAGTCTCCTCTCTGGGTTTTGATCCTCTGAAGTGCCAGGTATTGCCAACTCCAGTCCATTTAATTGATTCCAGGAGGCATTGGAGACCTCCTGGGATAATGAGGGCTTCTGAGGGTAAGATGCTCAGTTAATCTCTTGCTTTTACCTCCCTGCTCCTCTGGCTGAGGGAAGGGGGAGGTCAGCTAAAAGTGCAACAAAAGTGATGCTTAATTAAGAGGGATTTAGTGTCCAGGTCTATGTGGGTGCATGCACAGAGCCTCACTGGGCTCTGACATGTGGGAGAGCATGGAAACCTGCTCAGGATTCCACACCTGGATGAGCAGATCCCTGACAGCCACCCAAAGGGAAACAACCTCCTCGTGCAGGACAAGGGGGAATAGATTCAGGCTGAAAGAGAGGAGGTTTGGATTAAATATTAGGAAGGAATTGTTCCCTGTGAGGTGCTGAGGCACTGGCACAGGTTGCCCAGAGAAGCTGTGGCTGCTCCTGGAAGTGTTCCAGGCCAGGTAGATGAGACTTGAAGCAACCTGGGCTGGTGGGAGATGTCCCTGCTTATGGACAAGATGAATTTCAAGTCCCTTCCAACCCAAAGCAGCCTGTGATTCCATGACTCTGTGACCTTTTCCAGGTACCAGAGGAGCAGTGGGATCAGCCTGGCAGAGAAGGGTGGAGATAGCAGCAGAGATGTCTCCTGCAGGATCCACACTTCCAGGGGACACCTTCATGTGCTGCATCATTTCCCAGTGACAGCTCTGCACACTTGCTGTCTCCAGGGCTTGCAATGTAGGCCGAGGAGGGCTAAAACAGGCTCGAGGGTAGGTGTGCTGTGGGAGCTGATTACAAAAGGAGCTCTTTTACCTTCTAAGCTTCTCAGCTCGCCCCCTGCTAAGGTACTGACAGCTGTCAGAGCTTAGCTGGTGTCCCACAGAGATTTGGGAGGGCAAGGCAGGAGCTTGGCACACTCAGAGGTGGCACTTCTTGCTGATTCAGTGGTGGGACCAATGCCACCAGCTCTCACAGGGCTGGAGGCTGTGGTAGCCCCAAGGCCATGGGCACTACAGTGTGGTTCTCCATGCTCAGAGGTCCTCTGCCAGTCATGGATGCTCTCAAGCTCTTCCCTTCTTGGCTTTCACTTGAACACCACCCTGTTTTGATCTGGGATACTTGTTTCCCTTGCCTGTGTTCTTCTCCTTGGTGATGTTCAGTTGCTTTTGGCCACTGAGAATGGAATCACTTGTCCAGCTGGAGGAGCCTCCTTACAGGCAGTGGTTCCATGTCTTGCTGCTTCAATCTGAGGGACCAGGATGTCCTGGGTGCAGGGTGAGAGCAGGTCAGAGGCCATCTGAGCTGTGGAGAGCCACGGAGGGACATTTTTCCTCCAAGATGCCAGGAGAGGGGATGATGCTCAGTCACCATGGCAACTGTGGTGCAGGATGCTGGGGAGCAGTGTGTGTCCTGGCAGAGGTGCTGGGAATGTCTGGAGGCTGCTGGAGACCAATATGTCCTGATCCTGGGCTGATTTCCAACACTTCAGGCATTGTGGGCTGCCTGTGAGGGTCTCTGCTCAGCCAGGATGCCCTGAGCAGGATTTGGGAATGGGAATGCTCCCCAAATGTAGCCTTCAAGAGCTGTTTAAGTTCCTAAATCCCAGGAAGAGAAACAGGAGCTCTGGAGCAGAGACCTCAGGAACTGCTGGCCACTCTGGCTTTGCTTATCCATGAATCTAAGATTCCAGAGGCTCTCAGAGCCTGGAATATTCAAATGGCTTTTATATGTGTTGATTGTTACAAATACTGACCAAAGCAGGTGGATGATCCTTTCTAAACCATAAAGCACCTCTGTGGCTGGAACATTGAGAAGATCTGACCTCAGGAACTCTGCACAAGTGTCTCCTCAGCACCTACACGTGGCAACAAGGCAGGAGTTGGGGAAAATGGATTGGCAAAGCAAAGGGAAGAAGTGGATTTGCAAACCTGTGCTGTTCTCAGAGCTCAGATACTGACTCCAGAGCCCTCCTGGAAATACAGAGAGATCATGTGCCATTCACAGCTTCCCATGGAGTTCTGCTAATTTCCCTGCATGCTGCTAGATAAAATGGATCCTCTGAAATTCCAAGTTGAAACCAGGCTCTCCTGTCCCCCCCTGCCAGCACCAGTGCAGGGAACAGCTCCTGTTTATCACCAGCAGCTGAACTCCATCTTTATCAGGTGCCTCCAGCACTCCACAACACTCAGAGCTGTGAAACATTCCCTTCATACGGTTGGATTTAATTACTTTGGAGCTGGAATGGTAAATCTCCTCAGCTGGACTTTATGGCTTTCCACAGGAAGAGGTTGAGCTGGAACAGGAGCTGAGTGTAAATCCCTGTTCTGCTGTGGGTGAGCACTAGGAGCAGCTCAGTGTTCTTTGGGATTACATAACACTGTCAAGAACAAGTCCTTCCTTCCAGAGCCTCTTTGATACTCTTCCATCAAGTGTTCAAAAGTCACTTCAGAGCTTTTGTGTGTCCTCAAAACATGAATCCATCTGCAGAACTGGGATGAGCTATTTATTCCAGTGCCTCTTTGGTCTTTTCTCCTTCACCTCTTTTCAAAGTGTTGAGAGAGGATCCAGCTGTGCCCAGGGTAGGGTATGGCAGGGACATTGCTCTCAGGCCTTGTCTGTGCTCAGGGAACACAGACACAACTTTCTCAGCTGTGTAGAGTAGCAGCTCCTGCAGCTTGATGTCTTTGAGATGTTGTTCCTCCTCCAGGTCATCACCCCAGTAGTGTTTGGAGGATCCAGGATTGCAGATGGAGCACCCAAAAGGAGGTTCTTGAATATTTCCAGTCTGGAAAGGGGTGAAAACACTGTGGATCTCAAGAAGTGAGTGCTGAGGAGGAGCCCATCCTGCTGTGGCCCTGGTGCCCTCACCTGGACCCAAATGGCTCATGTTGGTTCATGTGCTGAAGGAGAGCTCAGAGCCAGACACAGAGAATGAAACACTGGGGCATCCCTTGGGATGTGTCTCCTTCCCTGCCTTTCCAGGTGGGGCAGGTGAATCCTGGAGCAGTGAGAGGATGAAGTGCTCGTTCTGCCACGGAGCTGGGGCAGGATTCAGCCAGCCCTGACCTCCCCTGAGCCCCAGGTATGTACTCTCTGCTTGAGAAGGGGCAGAAAGCAGGAGCAGGGTGTGGATTTGCCAGGAGCACAGCAGTCTTGGGATTGTGAAGTGACCTGGAATGTGATTGTAGCCATGAGGAAAGAGTCAAGTGCACTGCAGTTGGTTCTATGGGAGGTCTGGCCTTTCTGAGCTGGAAATTCAGGAGTGAGAAAGCAAAATCTCAACTTCTTTTTTTTTTTTTTTTAATTGGCAAATGAGATGAGATTTCCTCCAGACCATCTGGAATTGGTTTCTCGTGGGAGTCAGAGGGTGGTAAATCTTGTTTGTGGAGGTTCTGGCAGGGCTGGGCTGTGCCATCCCCTCAGCCAGGCTGTGGTGGGGTTGTCACACCTCCTCTTGGCTGCTGTTTATGACCATTATGGTGTAAATAAGGCTCTTGGCTTGGCTAGTTGCTCCTTTGACATCAATTCCATTAGACTGGGCTGGGAGGAGGCACAGGATGGGTGTGAAGGCTGGAAATCCTCATTTCTGGAGCTGCCCATGTGCTTTCCACCTTCCTTCTCTCCCTGAAATCAATCCCCTTGTCCAGCTCCTTCCCTCCTCCTTGCTTCAGCTCTTCTGGAGGAGCAGAGGAGGTTGGCAGGGCAGGAATTGCCGAGCAGAGAGCTGAGGAATCCTGGCTGCACTTTGCAGGGAGCTGTGAGCCCTCCAGGCGATGCTCTTGGGACAGCTCCGAGCCTCGTTCCAGAGGGATCCTGATTCCCTCGGGGTAATTCACCCTGCAGTGGCTTTGCTGCTTTGGGGGCAGTAGAAGCACAGGTTGATCCTAGTTTTCCTGCGAGAGAAACCTTCCCACCGCTCCGGGATAATGGGATTAAACGGATCCACAGCATCGTCTCCATCTGTCTGGAGTGTGCTGCTTGCCCTGGTTCAATCCCTGTTTGAAGTTGTGATCCTTTGCAAATTAGCCTCTCCAGTGGGCACAGCACCCAAGCAGGGTTGAAATTCCTGCCCTTAGGGCTCATCCAAGTGTTTTCCAGCACCTGTGACAGTCCAATCCTCCAGACCCAGGGATGCTGCCACTGCTGCTGGTGTTGGAAGGGAGAAGTTTGGGGGTTGGAGATCAGCTCAGCAAGCAAAGAAAACTCCCAGGGTGTAAAGCAAGCAAGAGAAATCTCATTTTCTCCTTGAATTTCAGAGGGCTGAGCAGCACACAAACCATTATTGCCCCGTGGCTTTGCTGGGAGCTCTATAATTCCTGAGCGACAGGAGACGAGGGAGCTGCTTGGCTGATGGATAACCAGGGTGACAGCAGGGACAATGATCTGCTGGTGTGGAGTGCTCCCACTGCTGAGAAACCAGGAGAGAGCTCCCTGGGCTGCAGGGCTGCTTCCTTCCCACCCCTGGGAGCCTTGGGGGTGCAAAACTGAGGCCTGGCAAGGCAGAAAATGGGAAGCAGTGCATGGAAGGAGCAAGGAAATCCATGTTGTGTTTCCCCCCTGGCTGTGCAGGGTGTCTGTGCTGGGAAATTCACTGTGTTACATAGGGTGTTTGGGCTGAGGTTTGTTCAAGGCAGTGCTGCTGCTTTCCAGCAGAGCTTGGATCTCTCTCTAATCCCATGGCACAAAAATCAAAATCCTCTCTTTCTCTGGGGAAGGAAGGTGCTGTTTCCTTCACCTCTGAGCAGTCATTGTATTAAACTGGGGATGAGCTGAGTGTTTCCATGAGGCTGCTGAGGTTGTGCTCAGGGCTGTGCTCAGACCTCCCAGGGAACAGCTCCAGCTCTCTGCCTCCTGCAGCCTGTTGCAGTTCTAATTTCCGAGGAAAATCAGCACAAACCCTCCCACCAACTGACTTTTTTCTGGTGTTCCAGTGATGTTCAAGTCAGTTCTCTGCCTAATTAACTTGTAAATATTGCTCCAAGGGGTGTTTTTTTCTCCCCTTTTTGGGCATGTTAGACAGTAAGTGGAAGGAGAAATGCATTATGCAAACCATGAGGGAAAAGCATCTGTTTCCCTCTCCTTCTCCCAGCACAACCTGCCACTTCAGTGGGATAAAGGCACAGCTCTGAAAAGTGCCTCTTTTATTGGGAAGGAGGCAGAGACACTTGAAGATGTTGGAATTCTCTGAAGGACTGTAGAGCTGGAGCACAAAATGTGTTGGGAATCGCAGCAGAGGGTAAGGAATGCACATCCTGTGTCTGCAGGGAGGAGGCACAGGGCAGGAGCAGGGGGAGATCCCCCAGAAGGTGCCTTGGTGTTAG
>NW_008687494.1:20055-23538 GCF_000695815.1 Acanthisitta chloris | reverse complement strand
TCCCTGTGCCTGCCAGTCCTGGAGGACAGAGTGGGAGTCCCCTGGATGCTCCTGCCTGCACAGAGCATCCCTGAGTGCTTCCCTGAGTGTGGTTTCCATTGGGAAGCTGCTCAGCAGGGCAGGGTTGGGCCATGCCTGGAGCTGAGGCTGGAAAATCACAATTTAACCTCACAATTTTGGGATAAAATGACTTGACAGGGTTGAAGGGGCAGAGCCTGAGCTGGCAGCACACACTCCCTGGGGCACATGGGGACAAGCTATGCACCACCCTCCTGCCCCTTTCCCATTCCAGGTCTGATTTTCCAGACAAAGCCCTGGGTTTGGGCAGCCCTTGGCTTGTGGAGTGATTGGAGAAGCTGTGGTATTTCTTGTTTTTTTTAAGCTTAAAATAGCCTGGAATTGGCTCTTTATGTTTCTCAGTGTCTGCTTCGCTTTCCAACCCAAAGTGAGAGCCACCACACTCAGGCAGGAATTACAAGCCCTGGCTAGCAGTCCATGTGTATTTCCCAAGCCCAGGACAGCTCAGGCAGGAGCTGTTCCCCTGATAAGTATTATTTTGGCTCACAATAAAAGCCACATCAGCTCAAGGCTCCTTCAAGCCTCATTTTATGGTGGTTGTTAAAGGCTGAAGTGAACTGCTCGGGGATGGGCCCCAGGGCACTGCTGGAAATAGAGAAAGCAAAGGATCAAATAAAATGAAACATGTTTTGGGGCTCTAAAAACATCTCTAGGAAGAGCTTGGCATGATTATTATTTTCAGCCTAATGTTGTTCTCTGCCTGAGTAATGTCAGGGAAGTGTCTTGAACAGCTTCCTAATTTCTGAGGGTCCCAAAGGCAAAACGTTGGGAAGGAATTGGATTTACACTTATGAAAAACAAATTACAGGCTGAGAGCTCGTTAGGTGATTGGGAATTAATTTATGGAGCTGAGGTTGGAGTGGTAGGAAAGAGACGAGGGGAAATAGCTGGTGGTTTATCCCCAAACACACAGGATTCTGTCACTGAATCAGGGAGCAGATTCCTGGTGACCCCTTGGATCTGAGGAGCTGCATGCAGACACAGAGGTGCTGGGCCTGGGGCTTCCTTGGATCCATTGGGATGAAGGAGGGATTTTCCTGGCTTTGGAAGACTGGGGTGGCCTGGGAGAAGATGCTGTGGGATGCTGTGCCCTGCTCCATCACACACTGTGATAAATCTCCTGCCTGAAGGTGCTGCCATCCCCTGGGAGTAGGGAAGATGGATTGAGGCTGTCCTTGGAGATGTGGAGTGACAGGCCAAAGGTATGTGCAGGAGTGAATGTTCCACTGGGAATAAGGATAAACCCCTTTGCAGTGGGGAGGATCTTCCCTGGGCTGGAGGATGAGAGGTGGCATTTCCTTGGGGCTGCTCAGAACTCACCTGGTGAAGGTCCTGAGCTGACTGCTCAGACCAGAGGATCTCCAAGGCCACTTCCAGCCTCGATTAATCCATGAATAATTAAAATAGCTCCAAAACCGTATGTCCTTTCACCTAGCTTGAGCTCCATCTTACCCATCCTTGTTGCTGCCAAGCACTTTGGAGCCAGTGCTGGAACTCCAGAGCACAAACCATGGGTGTCCTGCTGCAAAAGGCACCCAAACTTCAACAGCAATGGCAGCTTTTTGGCCAAATATTTATGGACAATACATCAGGTGTTTGCACTCAATGTGATTTTTTCATTGCTGCTTGCCTGAGTGAACTGTGCCCTCCCTGATGCCTATTCTGGACCTGCCACAGTGGAATATGTCTCAGTGGATGTTGGAAACTTGGCAAACTCCTGTGGTAGAAAGTGAACCTGCTGTTTCTTTTTCAAGGCTGAAAGTAAATACATCCCAGGAACTGCCAGTCCATTAGAAGCAGAGATAAGGGAGTCTCTGGGTGCCTGTGCTGGCAGCCAGCTGTGTTCCCAGATTTATTTGATAACATGCTGCCCAGTGCAACAGGCACTGAGGGCTAAAAATAAACCAGGAGCTGCTCCTTTGGCTCTGGGATAATCTGCCTGGGGGGGAAACGATCCCTAGTGCAAGCTCAGGAAACCACACTCCTGGATTTTTAACATGGAGAGGGATTGGCAGTGCTGTGCCTCATCCCTAGGCAGGAGTTCAGCACAGGGTGGGATTCCCACCTGGATCATAGAGTGTGTGTCCCACCACACTGGGCTTACTGCTCTAAGGTTGGGATCAAGGTGGGTCCCAGGTTGGGCTCAGTGATTAAGTGGCACAGAAGAAACCAGTGCTTCACCCCAAGGGTGGTTGGGCACTGGAACATGTCCCCAGTTGGCTGTGGGGTAGGACAGGGTGGCTGGGAGAGGCTGGACCTCGTTGATAAGGTGGTGATGGGGCACAGTTTGGGATCAAGATGTGTCACAGGTTGGACTCAGCTGGCCCAGAAGCCTAATGGATAAGGCATCATGCTCTTACTGGTTTGACTGGTCCTGCTCTTGGTGAGGTTAGTTCAGAGATTGTTAAGGGGTTGAAATAGAGCTTAGGGATCACACAGCCCCTGCCCTGGGCAGGGACACCTCCCACCAGAGCAGGTTGCTCAAGGCTCATCCAACCTGGCTGTGAACACTGCCAGGGTTGGGGCAGCCACAGCCTCCCTGGGCAACCTGGGACAGTGTCTCACCACCCTCACAGGGAAAACTTCTGCCTAAGATCTAATCTAACTTTCCATCTCTCAATTTCTCCCCATTGATCCTTGTCCTGTCACTCCAGTTCCTAACCAGTTGTTTTGGGCTCCCTGCTCTGGGGTCACTGCAATCCCTCTTGGAATGCCATGGTCAACAATCTCATTGACTCCACACTCAGGGAGCTCTGTCTTAAAATATACAGGGAAATTTCACTCTAATCAAGGGGACAGAAGTTTTTTTTCCTGTTTTTTTTTTTTTTTTTGTATTTATTTCCCTCTCTCCTTCCTGGAGGCAGGTTGGGGCCTTGGCCAGCAGCAGGAAGTGATGGCCTGGCTGTGAGATCTCACATTCTTCCTTGACAGTGACCATAAATCCTGAAGGAAGGGAAATATGCTGCTGCCATAAATCCCAGGAAGCAGGGCCATGCTGGAGCTCTCCCATGCCAAGCATCACTGTCTGGATCATTCCCAGCTCCAAGCCTGAGGGTCCTGAAGGAGGAGCAACACTTCATGTTAAAGGATTTGCCAATGCCTAATGAAGGAAGAGCCTCCAGGCTTCCATTAATTAACAAATTAGCTCATCAAGAGCCTCCCTAATTTGTGGAATATAAAGCTGCCCTATTAATTAAACACGAGGACAGATTTTCATTTGCCAAACTGCACATTTAATTGATAAATGACTCATTTAAACCCTTCTTGGTGGAAGTTTCCAGGAGCAATGAATGGGGAAAGAGCAAGTGGGAATCTCCCAGCAAGGAGCACCTGCTCCCAAGGTCTGAGCCACCAACAGGACTTGGGGACCACTGCTGATCCCACCACCTCTTCATTGCCCCATCC
>NW_008687494.1:19606-19997 GCF_000695815.1 Acanthisitta chloris | reverse complement strand
TGGCTCAATGTTTTCCATGCCTGGAAAATGCTTTGGCAGGAGCTCCTCGCTGACAGTGCCCTGGGGAGGTGCCAGGCTGGGGTGATGGTGGTCCTGGTGAAGCACTCAGGGTGGGATTGCCAGGGAAATGCTTTAGCTGATAAGCAGGAATTGGGAGCCTGGAGTGTCCCCATGGTATCACCAGTGTGGTTGGGAACTGGTGCCTCCACTGCTCATCGATAAACTCTCCAGTGTCAGAGCAAGTGGATCGTTGGTGAATAGATTATGTGCCAGCCCTGGCCCTGGGGTTGCTCCTGTCCCAGTCCTGGTGCATCCCAGGATCCCATTTGGCTCCTGAGGTGTTTCCACATCTCCAGGTGAGCTTCACTTCTGGGAACAAAGCTGAAATTAT
>NW_008687494.1:19188-19551 GCF_000695815.1 Acanthisitta chloris | reverse complement strand
CTACTACTGAGCAGATTTACAGGTGCTGCAGGATCAGCCTCTTCAGGACAATCCCAAAGAAGCTTTTCCAGCAGGACACAGCCCTGTGGAACCATAAACCATGTTTCCAACCAGCATCCAGAGGCAGTGGGGGAAGAGCCACGTTTTTCCAGATGGGCTGTAAACAGGTATGTGAACCGTTGGGATGCAGGGAATTGGGATCTCTGTTGGCCTGTCCTGTCTGCTCCAGATGGATGGATAAGTGGTGCTGGATCAGGCTTGGAGTTGTTGGGATGGGTGGATGGACAAGTGGAGGGTTGGATGGATGGACGGAGCAAAACGTTGCAGGGACAAGTGTTTTGGAGGTTGAATGGTCCAACTTTG
>NW_008687494.1:14530-19154 GCF_000695815.1 Acanthisitta chloris | reverse complement strand
CAGGGGCTGTTGGATTCTGGGTCAGGAAGCAGCACAGCCCCTGCTTCCTTGTGGGAATGCTCAGCATTCCCTCCAGCTCCCAGAAAGCAATGCCATTTTTGGGCTCATTTTGGCCAGGGGTGGCCTTGGTGCAGGTCCCCTGAGCTCCAATTCCCCTGGAATTTCTCCAAATAACAGCAAAATATGCTTTATTCCTGAGCCCCTGCCAGGGGGGAATATTTCTGGCTCTCCCAGTCAGTGCCAGGGAGATGTGGGGGTAACCTGTGCCCTCACCAGGGTCCTCCCACAGCATCTTCCATGGGCAGATGCAGCTCAAGCATCCCAAAGTTCAGCTCCATGCTGGATACAACCCTCCCCTGGGACTGGCAGGAGGCACAGGAGCCCATTCCCAAAATACACCAGTTATCTGGGAATTATCTAATTAAACACATACGTTTTGGGATCTACTGAAAGGGATTCATTAGTGCTGTTGATGGAAGCCAGATCCTGAATTTGCCTTGGGAAGCAAACAAATCCAAGTCCAGAGGGAGCACAGGGAGGGAAAGCTGTGCCATGGAGCCATGGAAACATTCCATGGCACATTAGACAGGATTAGTGCTCTAATAAAATTCCTTAAAATTGGATCAAGACCATGAACTGAAGGTGCAGCACCACACTGGGAATTTCAGCTCGCTGCCCCTCACATTTCCAAACCACATTCCAGGAGGGGAAGAGGCTGGAGAAGTTCTGTGCTGGCATGGAAACAGCCCTGGGGAAATTTGTGAGTGAATCCCAAAGGATTTGGCCCATATGCTCATATATCCATGGGAATTTTATGGGATATTTATGGAAAGATGTTCACTGGGGCTTGTGCAGATTTAGAATGATGTCCCAAGGTGAAAAATACCATTTTATGTTCCCCATTAATCTCGTACAGCAAAACACCTGGAGAGGAGGATCCTGAGGGAAATGCCAATTTATTGCTGGAGGTGGAGCTGGGAGAAAAGCTCTGGAATTGGTGGTGGTTTAGTCCCTTGACTGGTTTAATCCCTTACAGGGTGGCCTCATTCCATGGTCCCTGCTGCATCCCTATGGCTGGTGGATGGGACAAAAACTCCCAAAGGGCAACTGCTGCCTCTCCTTCCTCGGTGGGCAAGAAAATAACCTCATTTTCCCTTTTTTTAATAGAATCCAGCTCCATTCCCTGGCACAGGGATTTTCTTTCTGCTCTGAAGGGTTTTATTCATGGAGTTTCTTGACTTCAAGGCCAGGTTGGACAGGGTTTGGAGCAGCCTGAGCTGGGGGAAGGTGTCCCTGCCTGTGGCAGGGGGTGGAATGAGATGATCTTTAAGGTCCTTCCAACCCAAACCATTCCAGGATTTGATGCCAAGAGCCACCTCTGCTGATAAATCCCAGGCAGGTGACACCTTGTCTATCACCTGCCAAGGGGCTTGAAGGCAAGGACCAAGTAATTTGCTAATGCCAGGAAGGATGTCCTGGGCTGGGAGGCTGAAACAAAGTGCCTGTGCCTGGCAATCCTTCATCCCTGTGCTGGGAGCTGTCAGTGGCCCTTGACAGCTCCTGCACAGCTTGGGAATCACCAATAAATCACCTGAGGTGGCACTTCCATCACTCCCAGGGGGAGTTGCCACCTGTCCCTGCTGCAGGGTGGGCACAGGAGTGGGTGGGTGGCAGCTGATGGATGA
Source organism: Acanthisitta chloris (assembly GCF_000695815.1). Lineage (NCBI taxonomy): Eukaryota > Metazoa > Chordata > Aves > Passeriformes > Acanthisittidae > Acanthisitta > Acanthisitta chloris. The sequence continues at coordinate 17,469 of NW_008687494.1, read as the reverse complement.
GGTGTCCCTGGGGCAGGTGCACAGGGAGTGTTCCCATCACACCTGACTGGGTTTTGGGTGCTGCAGGGGTGAGAACTGGGAGCTGTGTCCCAGCCTGTGGGTGTGCATTGCTCTCCATGTGCCACTTGGGTTCCTGAGCATGGATCCAGCACCTGGAAGTGCTCTGCAAATGGGGATGTGGAGGGAAATGGTGCAGGATTGGAGTCAAACTGAGGTGGGGAAGGTGGTTTGGGGCTGACCCAGTTGCTCTGTGTGCAAACAGATTTCCTGACCTGCCTGTTCCAGCAGTGGGATGCAGTGCTCCCCAGCCTTGGGTTCCTGAGCATGGATCCAGCACCTGGAAGTGGCTGCAAAGGAGGTAAGTGGGGAAATGGGGAGAAATGATGTGAGACTGGAGTGGGATGGAGGTGGGGAAGGTGCTAGGAGTGTGGTTTGAGGCTGAACCAGCAGCTCTGTGTGCAAACCATACAGACACTCCCTGCCCTGCCAGTTCCAGCAGTGGGATGCAGTGGGACAAGGTGCCAATAGCCCTGGGAGCCCCATGGATCCAGGCAGGCCTGTCCCAGCCCTGCTGTGTTCCTGGGCCATGGTGCTATTTATAAGCCTGGAGTTGCACAAGGTTGGGACAGTTTCTTTCCGTGGTTATATCAAATGAGCAAAATAGGGAAGAGGAGCTGTGTGTCTCTCTGACATCCTGTATGTGGGCTTCTATTTGTGCAGTCAAATTTCCACTTGGATCCAGAGGCAGTGATGGGATACAGAGCCCAGGACCGCAGAGGGGGTGAAGCCAAGAGCCTGAGGGCTGAGCTCTCCGTGGGAAAGGCAGGGCAGAGTTATCTGTAGGGATAAATCCAGCCACGAAACACAGGATTTGGAGCTGGATATGCAGTGAGAGCTGAACCTAACTCCTTTCCCAGCTATTCCCAGTGGTTGTTTCCCCACGGCTCTGCCCAGGGCGAGGGAAACTGCTGCTGGATGATGCACAAAGCTCTCCCAGAGAGGGAAAAGCTTCATGCAATTTCTTCCACATTAAGTGTGACATCTGTTTGGGGGATGACTCAGGCAGGTTCCCAGCACCCACGTGGGAGGGAGAGGAGGGTGAGTGCCTGGATCCTCCAGGATCACTCCATACACCCTGGCTCAGCAGGGAGAGGCTCTGGGGGCTGTAATAAGCCTAAATCAATGTAGAGCTCTAGTTGCTTTGCTCAGTGTGGGTGGCACTCACTGCTTGCCAAGGACATGGTGTATGCCAAAGGCTCCTCCACTGTCTTTGGGGCCTGGATTTGCTGCTCCTGCTGCACTGTGGTGATTGTCCCCAGCCCTGGGAATGAGGTGTTTGTCCCTCTGCAGCCACTGCTGCTGTGGGCAGTGCTTTGCTGAGTAGGCAATGCTCAGAGCCTCGAGGGAAACCCCAAACCGCAGCCAGGGCAAACACTTGGGATGTGACATCCTACCCCGAGGCAGTGTGGTTTCACTTCACCATCCTGCTAAGCACAGAGAGGAGTGTCTGTGGGCAGGATCCTGCATTCTGCCTGGCCCAGGGGGAGCAGCAGGTGGCTGGGAAAGGAGTCAGTGCTGAGGGATGGATCCTGCTCCAATACTGTGTGTGTGCAGAGCTCAGCCTTGCTGGGAACACTGGGACTGTTCTCAGGCTTGGCTCAGGATCCCTGGGAGCCTCCAGGCTGTTGGTCATTGCTGTGGTGCCCCAAGGTCAGCCCTTGGCAAAGCCACATGCAGGAGCATCTGTGGCTTTCTGAGCATCCCCAGCCCCCCCACACCCTGTGGGGGCTTTGAGGAGCCCCCATGTCCCACCACACTGCCCATCCTGAGCACAGGCTGCTCCTAACTGGAGCTGCCTGGGATGAGCATCTCTTTGTGGCACAGTAAAGGAGATAACATTCCTTTGTGGTTAGTTTTCTCCCTTGCAGGATGCTTTCTGGCCTGTCTTTACAGCTTTTATTAACCTTAACTGAATCACCTGTAACATATCAACCTCATTTCTGGGAGGGAGAGGGTTTAACTGGCTGGTGGCAAACCCAGGGCAGTGCTGCCAGGGCCAGGGCTGGTGTGTCCTGATGGGGCAAATCCTGCTCCTCCCCCAGACTGGAGGAGCATCACCCCCAAACCTCCTCATGCTTCCAGGGTGATGCCTTCACACCCAAACCCTGAGCTGGCTGAGCACTGGGACTGGGATAGCTGCAGCTGGGGAGCACAGGGGCTGCATGGGGAGGGAAGGAATTCTCCCAGTGCCACATCAAGCATTGGGTTATCCAAACCTCCTGCTCCATGTGGGTGAGGGCTGTGATGCTCAACGCTCCCAACTTGGGGGCTACCCCAAAAAACTTGGTTGAGGCCAGGCTCTCCCTGAACCCCAGCCCTGCATCCAGCCCTGCCCATCCCTCTGAGGGATCTCGGTGCCTCTTGTAACCCCCAAAAAACTTTCTCTGCAGGTGCTAACGGGGCTGGGGGAGATGGAGCTGCCACCACAGAGCCCCCTTGGGCTGGGGATGCTGCTTGGAAGCAGCTGCAGCATCCTGGTGCTAATGAAATCCATCGGGAAAGCAACCCCCGAGCAGCAGCGGCGTTTGGGAGCCAGATTTGCCGAAGGGAAGTGACTCAACGTCTTGGAAGGAGTTGGGGGTGGTCAGGGGGGGCAGAGGAGGACAGCGGTTGACCCAGGGTGGGGACAGCACAGTGGGGTGACTTGGCAGCCACCTGCATCCCCCTGAGCTCTGGGGCTGGAGCGACATCCCTGCGGAGCTGCCGAGCGCCCGTCGGGCGGTGTGCGCTCCCGGGGGGGAAGGGGCAGGAAAGGAGGTCCCTTGGGAAACAGTTTGTTGCTTCCTCACGCTGGGTCGTGGCAGGATCTGGGCCAGCGTTCCCAGCTCCCCGAGTCACACCCTCTCCCAGCTGTTGCTCGCCGAGCATCGTGCTGCCAA
>NW_008687494.1:14259-14506 GCF_000695815.1 Acanthisitta chloris | reverse complement strand
CTCCCCCCTCCCCGCACCCTTAAAACCGACGGGAGCAGCTTCATCCCTGCTCCTGGTCCTGCCGCGCCGGGATCCGGCAGGGATGGGACCCTGGTGCCACCCTGGGCTCGTCACCCCTGGCACGGAGCAGCGGGAGGAGAGTGGCACTGCATGAGGTACTTGGAAAGGTCACTGGGAGGCTCCAGGGGATACTGGGCTGTGGTACTGGGTGGTACTGAGGGAGGGGGTGAAATGGGGCCTGCCAGCA
>NW_008687494.1:6588-13980 GCF_000695815.1 Acanthisitta chloris | reverse complement strand
ATGGGACCTGCCAGCAGAGACATGGGGCAGAGCCAGCAACTCTCCAGCCAAGGCCACATTTCTCATGGGGGTTATTATTTTGGGAAGTGAAGTGCATTTTTGGGAGACAGATTAGATGATAGGAAAAAATGTTTTCACTGTTAGGTTGGTCAGAAAGTGGAATATTGCCCAGGGAGGTGGTGGAGTCACCATCCCTGGAGGTGTTTAGGAGGTGTCTGGATCAGGTTCATATTGGGGATGACAATCTTAGGTCTCCTCCAACCTTGATGACTCTATTGGTGCTGCTGTTGTCGGGGCACTGCTTCCCCAAGCACATTGGGGTGCAGAGGGTTTGCACCCCACTGAGGACCTGCCACAAGCACAGCACACCCTGCAGAGCTGCCACCCCATCCCGGGGGTCCCACGACCCCTGGGTCTGGATCAGGTTCATATTGGGGATGACAATCTTAGGTCTCCTCCAACCTTGATGACTCTATTGGTGCTGCTGTTGTCGGGGCACTGCTTCCCCAAGCACATTGGGGTGCAGAGGGTTTGCACCCCACTGAGGACCTGCCACAAGCACAGCACACCCTGCAGAGCTGCCACCCCATCCCGGGGGTCCCACGACCCCTGGCAGAGAGGAACAGTGCTGGTCATTAAAAGCCACTGTGTTGGCACTTCCCTGCCTGCTGCAGACGTCTGTGCTGTGGGGTCTGTTCTCCTTTCCCCGTGCTGGCCTCTCTGCTCCGGGCACATCAGCACTTTTCCTCCTGATTCAGCGCAGGGATGTTGCAACACAGGAGAGTTGTGCAAAGCTGAGCAGTGGCTCCAGCCCTCATTCCTCTTTCTTGGCTCCTGGGGGATCTCAGCCACTTGCAACAAGGGGCAATGTCCCCACCTGCCATCACCTGCTGTCCCCAGCTGGGTGGCAGTTTTCCAGCTGGAAACTGGGATTTGTCCCTTGTGCACAGCTGAAGCTAAGAGCCAGGAAACTCATGGATATTGGTGGTGATGAGCTCTGAGGGTTCTGGGTGAAGGTGATGAGCTCTGGGTAAAGGTGATGCTCTGGTGCAGGTGTGAAGTGCTGGGTTTTGGTGTATCCAGATATTGGGTATCTCCCTCTGGATGGGCATCCCTGGCCCAGGGCTGGGATGTGTGTCCATCCAGGCTCAGCATGTGTTGGATCACTGTCTATGCCACTGGCAATTGCCACCTCTTTTCTGGCATAGGGTGGAGGTCAGGGTGGCACTTGGCTGCTGATCCTCTGCTTGGGGTCCCAGTGCAGCCCAGGATGGGCTGATTCTCCTCTGGGAATATGCTTCTGGATCCTGTCTGGCCCCAGCTGGATGAACAGCTGGGAACAGGCAGGACCTGGCGAGCAGCACAGCAAGGGGGGGATGTGCTCTCCTTCTTCCATGAACACAGGGATGGCTTTGGGTTGTCCCTCTCCTGCATGTGTGAGGCCAGGAGCATCCCAGGAGCAGGGCAGGGATGTGGAGGTGCTGGGGAACAGGGATGAAGGGCAGCCAGGGGTGGAGAAGCCCAAGGAGACCCTTTGGGATTGTTCTTACTCCTCATCTGGAGTGACAGAACCACAGTGAGGGGTGCCCAAACTATTCCTGAGGGATCCCATAGGACTCCCAAGGTACTGTGGGAATCTCAGGGGCTGTGGTGGATGGGACACGTCACAGAGGGCACTCAGCTCCCACATCCCTTCTCTGTGTCCAGTTAAACCGTGCAAGAAAGTGCACCACGTCCCACATCCTTCCGCTGAGCAGTGCTTCCCCCTTCCCAGGCTCTGCCCAGCCCCGTGCTGAGCCTGGCAGCTGCTTTCTCCCACCAACTGCCCTTGCCTTCCTCATCCTCCCATCCCCTGTGCTTGTCCTTGGGATGAGAACCCTCCACAATATCCATGCCAACTCCAGCCTGGATGCCAAAGAGACAACCCCAGGGTCATTTCCATGCCAGCCCTAATGTGGTTAGAGAAGAAACAGGGATGTATAATCCAACCTCTACATGCTGAGAAATCCTTGGGGAATTATCCAGCTCAGGTAAACACTTCTGGATTTGTATGTATATTGCTTTCCAGGGATTTGGGAGGAGGATTTGCTGGAGCTGAGGTTTTTTTGCTCCACTGTTGTTATGAGGTGAGTTTGGGCTGTCCTGCACCCAACTCCACTACCTTTCCTAGCTTGTCATAAAATCCCCATCTCTTTTGGAGCTGGGATAGAAATCTCCCATGGTGGGAAAGCTGCAGGGTGTGAATCTGGGGGGGTGATGTCCTCACAGTGTGGCAGTGTCACCTCGGAGGGGCCAGGAGAACAGGGTGGCTTTTCTTTGCCCTGCTGATCAGCATGCAGCTGGCACAGGGAATGCAGCTGCAAGGATGCTCCTACGGATCCAGGGTGACTTTCCCACTTGGGGGGGCTGAGTTCTGCTGTCCCCATCCACCCCCCAGCCCTCTCAGTCACGTCTGTCCCTCTGTTTCCTTTTGCTTGCTTTCCTTCTTCTTTGTACCCTCAGAATCCGGAGGCATCTCCCCAAGGTTTTGTTCCCAAGGTTTTGTCCCTGAAGCCCAAGCCATGGTTAGGCACATCCTTGCTGTGCTGGTGGGATGTAGCAGGGAGGATGCTCTGAAAAAGGGAGTTTTATTGGCCTTTTTATTGCCTGGAAAGTGCCAGGAGAACCTTGGATTAATAACCAAAAAAAAGAGCAGAGGAGATGAAAGAAGTTTTATTACCTTGGAAATCGACTCATTTTAAGCAGCTCAGAAGCACAAACTGCCCTCTCTAAAGAAAATCTTTGCCTGTGGAGGTACAAACACCCAAGATTTTCCCCTTTCATCCTCAAATCTTCCCAAGAACAGAATAGAAGGAGCAAAAGGTTGGGATTTTACTGATGGGGAGGCTCAATAGCACTTCGTGCCAGGGAAGGACACATCCCTTTGCTAGGCTCCTGCTGGGGTTTCACCCCAAACAGAGCACTGCCTGACCCAAATGCTGAGGTCAAACCCCAGTTTCTGGCTGGACTGAGGTGTGTTCCCATCGAGGTGACCCCACACCATGGCCAGGAGCAGCCACGGGGCACATCCCACCCCTCTCCGTCCCGTCCCGCTCGGCCCAGCCTGCTCTGCCCAGATAAACACTGACTCATGTTATTCTGTCCCACCCTGGGCACAGCAGCTTTTTTAAGGCTGCATTTTCCAGCTATTCCTAGTTTTTCTGCCCTGTTCACATGGCTGGGGATGAAGCCTTGGCTGGGCTGCAGGGAGCAGCTGGGGATGCTGAGAGCTGCTGAGGGTGAAGGTCCTGGATCCGCAGCAGGATGTGCCTGGGTTCCGTGGATGCAGGTAGGGCTTGGGCTTCCCACCTCCCTCCACCAGCCTGGGGCAGAGCTTCGTGCCTCAGTTTCCCCTGTGAGGGCTGGCTCTGTCCCCTCCCTTTGCCTTGGGGGTCCCCAGATGCTGGGGGAGTACTGGAGGAGCTTCCAGCCTGGATCCATGCTCAGCCTGCTGCTGCCTCTCCCGTGACATCCCACATCTCTGTCCCCTCCTCAGCCTGATGGAGCAGGACAGAGGGATCAGGGATGGTGGCAGAGCTGGGACTGTGACCAGGAGCAGCTTCTGGGCAGGTCAGTGCTCAGGGTTTTGCAGTGGTGAGGTCTAAGCTCCCTTTGGATGGGCTCATGGTCGATTTGCTCTGAGGGCTGGGGCTCCATCCTGGATATCCTGGTGGGGAGTGGGATGCTGCACAGCCTCTCTCCTTGTTGCCATGGCAATTGATGGATAAAATAAGGGGGAGTTGGAGTTGGGTACCCAGAGGTGCTTTGCCATTCCTTTTGGTTTCTTGGGCCCCTGAGTGCTATCAATTTCCCCATGGGACTTGGAGATGAATCCCACAGGGAAATCCCTCCTGTCTAATGCTGAGCTGGAAAAATGTGGGGGATGGATGGATGGATGGGGTGGCTTCAGGCAGCAGCTTGGGGTGGGGCATGCATCTTCCCTAGAACTTGAGATTTGGCCTGTGGAATCCACAGGGATGCTCAGGATCCAGCCCAGTGTGGGACCTGAGTTCAACCAGAGCCATCAGCCCCCAGGAGACTGGGACCAACACCTTCCACATGTCCCTAGGGACATCCCTGTCCCCCAGGGACACCCAGGACTGTGGCAGAGCTCAGTGAGGACCAATGCCAGCAGGTCCAGGGGGACATGGAGATCCTGTTTTGCCTTGTGCCCTTCCCAAGCTCCTCAGCTGAGCTCCCCAGACATCTGCCTGCAATTCCCATGTCCCGGGGAGAGATGCTGTGTGGGCAGCTGCCTGCGCCTCCCACACTCTGGAGGAAGCAGATTGGGGTTTGGGGTGCTCTGAGACCTCAGAAACCACTGCTGGAAGGAAGAGAGGGAAGTGCTGACATGAGGAAAGGGCAGAGCAGCTGCCTGGGGGCGGCAGCAGCTGCAGGGCAGGGGCGAGCACAGCCCACCCTGCTCCCCTCCTGCTTCCCACGGGGGTTTGGCCTGTCCCCGAGTGTCCCTCGCACCCTTAGCACCCTGTGGCTGCTCTGGGGGGATGAGAGCTAAGCCAAGGGCACCCCCAGTGCTGCTGGACACCCCACATGGGCTCCTGCTGGTCCCAGTCTGGTTTCATAGCGTGATGTGCAGAAAAATATGATGCCCTTTGACAGCTCAGGCAGGACCTGATGTGCTCAAAAGCTGCTTTGATTTGATCTGATTTGATCTGATCTGATTTACTTCGATTATTTTGCCCCAGCCTGGCCCAGTCCCTCCAGTAGAACCCATGGATGCTGGAGCTGGGGGGAGCAGTGCTGGCATCCTGCCCATGCCTACAGACCCTGCCGAGCATCCCCTGCCCTCGCTGGGCTCGGCTGCATCCCGGGATGCAGATCCAGCCCAGCTCCCCCCGTTTCCCCACCCACATCCGTCCCACGCCCGTCTGCGCTGGCCACGGAAGAGTTTTCGCCCAGAAAAGCTGGATTTGAACATTTTCTGCTGTTCCCTCCGTTTCCTGTTGCCTTCCCAAGAACAACATCCCTGACCTCATCCTCCCCCGTGCGCGTCGGGATGCTGTCGGTGCCTCCCGCCGGGAATCCCTCCCGCCCAGCCTCAGCCTGCCCTGGGTACCAAGACAAATACAGCTGCAGAATGAGGGAAGAAAAGCCTATTTTGGGTAAATCCTGTGCTCATTTTTTTGTTGAGGCAGGAGGACAGAGATGAATAGACCGAAGGGAGAGCAGTGGTTTTGGCTGGAGTTGGGAATGCTCAACTCAGAGAGAGGAGAGATGGAACACTCATGGTATTATGTGACTTTAGTTTTTTTCCAGACTGGGAGTTTTTCTGCAGTGAGAAATGAGGAGGTTTCATGAGCCATCCCTGAAACTCTCCATATACGGGAGGATTTTAGGGAGGCAGGTGGGAATTTGCTGGATGATCCTGGTCTGGCTGCTGGTGCCCAGAGCCAGCTGGGATGTTCATGGAGGGGTTGGCAGCTGAGTACATGCTGCTGGGGGTTTGGATTGCTCCTCATGAGCCCTGGAAACACACCCATCATCCACCAAATCCATGGGGAAACAGAGCCCTGGTGCTCCTGTTGCTCTCCACCATCCTCATCCCAACTGGGGCTGGGACCACCCTGATGTCTAACCTGGCAGAGCAAGATGAACATCCAATCCAAGTAGATGACCCATTAGACAGAGCTTTGGAATGTCTGAAAGGCATCAGGCTCAGCAGTTAAAAATGGGAATCAAGAGGAGATTTGTCATTGAAAATATGTAAGTGGGAGCAGTGGGAAGAGGAGCCTGGGAAGTGCAGGAATTGCTCCTTCCCACCCAGAGCAGGGGCTGAACATGAGGTATGGCTGACCCTGGGGTGGTGGGTCGAGTTCGGGGGTCCCTCAGTCACCCCATGGGGACATCATGGTGGAAAAGTTGGTGGGTGACATTTTAGGGGGTTCTCCATGGTGGTAGAGTGAGTGCTGGGAGCTTTGGGGCTCTCTGGATGATGAGGGGATGGGATAGGATGAGGTGGGATGCAGTGAAGTGGGATGGAGTGGGATGGGATGGGATGAAGTGGGGTGGGACGGGATGGGATGGGATGAGATGAAGTGGGGTGGGACGGGATGAAGTGGGGTGGGACAGGATGGGATGGAATGGGATGAAGTGGGGTGGGATAGGATGAAGGGGGAGTGGGGTGGGATAGGATGGGATGAAGTGGGGTGGGATAGGATGGGATGGGATGGGATGAAGTGGGGTGGGATGGGATGGGATGAAGTGGGATAGGATGGGATATGACACAATGGGGTGTGGTGGGATGGGATGCAGGAGCATGGCACGGGATGGGATATGATGCAATGGGGTGGGGTGGGATGGATGTGCAGTCCTGGACTCCTCCACTTTTCTGTGGCTTTGCCTTTGGAAAGGTGATGACCTGAAACTGCTGTTCCCTAAAGCAGCGACTCATTACCCAGGAACATTAACGTGGCTGTAAGAGCCAGTTCTGCTGATTCCACTCCTTCCACAGGATCATCAACTTTCATTCACCCTCTTGCCCATCAAGGTTTTGCCAGGACAAAGCCTCCCTCCAGCTCCAAGTCATTCCCAAACTTTGCACTAAATCCTGATTTATTCTGGCTGCTTATCAGCCCCTGGAGCTCAGCAGGGAGGGAGGGGATGGAGCTGGGAATTAACCCCCTGGCCAGGAACTTTGCAGCAGCAATGACAGGAAGGAACAGGAGGAAATGCCCAGGGAGGAACAATAGGTTCCAACACAAACACCATGGGAATTTCAAAGTGGAGCTGGTGGGAGGGTGATGCTCAGGGGACATTTGAGGTGAAACACCCTGGGAACAGGAGGGTCCCCTAGGTGGGCAGAGCTGCAAGGAGGGTGTGATGCTCTGTGCTGGGGCTTGCACAGGTCTTGTCCCTTGTGGCTCTTTCAGGCTGTGGTGACTCTTAGCTTTAACCCACTCTGACAGTTCCCAGGGGAGTGGTTGAACCCATTGCACGAGGGCTCTAAGTGCCCACTGGAGACCTGAGTCTGCCCGTGGCAAATGACACCCTTAGCCACCACAATTAACACTGTAAAACACACAGGGCACCAATTTAATCAGGAAAAATAGCTGTATATGACTCCAGGCACCTCCTGCACTATCTTGGCTTTAATTACTCTTAATAACGTGGCCATGGGGTTGTTTTTTGGGGTCTTCACATGCACCTGCTCATGCTGCTTGTGTTGGTGCTGGTACTGAGTGTACACACAGCATTGCTGCACTGGGTTGTCCCAAAAGCTGCTGGGATGATGCCAGGCCCCTGGATGGGTACTGAGCAGGGTCCCCAGGCCAGCACAGCCCCCTGGGAGAGGCTGCACAGGGGTAAGAGGCAGGCGCAGCAGCTGGGGCTGTG
>NW_008687494.1:5024-6556 GCF_000695815.1 Acanthisitta chloris | reverse complement strand
AGGGTTAAGTGGCAGCAGCAGCAGCTGAGTCTGTTTCCTCCCTTAACCCCACGTGGAGGGTGAATGGCCTTGGTTTGATCTTACAATATTTAATATTACAGCTCAGCCCCTAGGCCTGCGTGGAGGGAGTTGCCCTTGTGCTGTGGGACACTGAACCACCTCCTCTGCCCCATCCTGCTGGAGCACAGCCAGAGAGCAGAGGTGAGAGGGTGCCCTGGGTGGGGACCTGCCTCTTGGGTTTTCAGTCCAGCTGGGGAGAAAAAAAAAAAAAGAAGCCATAATGTGTTACAGATTGGAAGGCCTGGAGCTGTTAATGGTTTTTAAAAAAAAAAAAGGGAGCCATAATGTGTTACAGATTGGAAGGTCTGGAGCTGTTAATGAGCTGCTAATGAGCATCATCCTGGTTTTGCCCCTGGAAGTAGGCGGTAAGAGACATTTGTTGCAGGATGAGGCTGCGGCCACATCCTGGTGGAGAGGAGGGGCTGAATCACGTCCTGATGTCTCACGGTTGGGGGTGAAAATCAGTCAGGAGCCCCGGGAGCATCTTATCTGGGGCCAGGGGATCCCCCATACCTGTGTGCTCCATCCCTTCACTCCCTGTCCCCTCTGCCCACGTGTGTTGGGGGTTGCTGTCCCACATGGGCTGTGCTGCTGTGATTAACACCATGTGTTTGCTCAGCAGAGAAACATCACCAGCTGGAGATCCCAGGGCTGGCCAGGCTGTAGCCTGCACAGATAATGGCACTTTCCAACCTGTCCAACTACTTGGATGACATGGATAACTACAGTGACTACCAGGATTACAGCTATGATGATACCAGCAGCGTGTGGGCAGATCCATCCCACGACCCGAAGGACATCGCGAGGATCCTCTCTGTCATCATCTACAGCGTGTCCTGCATCTTGGGCATCCTGGGGAACGGCCTGGTCATTGCCATCATCACACTGAAGATGAAGAAGTCAGTCAATGCCATCTGGTTCCTCAACTTGGCCGTGGCTGACATCCTCTTCAACATCTTCCTGCCCATGAACATTGCGTACACAGCCATGCGCTACAACTGGATCTTTGGCACCGTCATGTGCAAGCTGAACTCCTTCCTCCTCATCCTCAACATGTACACCAGTGTCCTGCTGCTCACCACCATCAGCTTTGATCGCTACGTGTCCGTGGTTTTCCCTGTCTGGTCCCAGAACCATCGCTCGACCAACTTAGCGTGTTTGGTTTGCCTGATCATCTGGACCATTGGGATCATCATGAGCTGCCCCTCGTTGGTGTTCCGAGACACAGCCCAAGACCGTGGCTCTGTCATTTGTTTCAGCAACTTCTCCCTCTCCAGGAATAAGTCCCTCCATGCCCTGGCCCTGATGAGGCACAGGACAGTGAACATCACCAGGTTCCTCGCCGGGTACATCCTCCCCATAACCATCATCACTTTCTGCTACGTCGCCATCGTCTGCAACCTGCGTCGCAACCGCCTAGCCAAGTCCAAGAAACCCTTCAAGATCATTGTCACCATCATAGTCACCTTCTT
>NW_008687494.1:0-5000 GCF_000695815.1 Acanthisitta chloris | reverse complement strand
ACAGAGCCCCAGGTGGTCCCACGCTCTGTGTTTGAGGTTGGCATCCCCATAACCACAGCACTCGCTGCCTCCAACAGCTGCATGAACCCTGTTCTCTACGTCTTCATGGGCCAGGACTTTAAGAAGTTTAAGGTCACCCTCCTTTCCAGACTGGTGAATGCCCTCAGTGAGGAGACAGGCCACTCCAGCATCGTTCACAGGAGCTTCTCCAAGATCTCCTCAATGACTGAGAAGGAGACAACAGTGCTCTGAACTCAACCTGGGTGCTGCAGGAGGGGCAGAGTCCTCTGCTGTTGGGCACTGTGATGGTGACCACCACTGTGGTGGCCCCTGGTGTGGGACAAGCATGGTCCAGTGCTGTCCTAGAGCCTGTTCTTTGACTGGTGTTGCTGCCTGGGGCCTGGAGACCACTTCTCTGTGCACATGGAGAAGACACAGCCATCCTTAATCTTTCTTTGTGGTTGCAAAGATCATTGCACCAAGCTCAGAAAGCATTCCAAGGTGTTCCTATCTAACCTAGCCTGGCCTGGGAAGGGCATTGCTGGTGCTTCCAGAGACATCATGCTGGGGTGGAGGATATCTGGGAAGGCATCTCTGCTACCAGGCTTGCTAGGTGGGCACCCACCATGGATGATACCTGCTGTGGCCAAACTGGTGATGCCCTTCTTCTGTCTTCATTTGGCTCCTGGTGTCAAAGTCCTGAGCTAGGTTGGTACTAGTGCACTGTGTTTGTCACTCTGTGCTGGGCACTTTGCAGCCCAAGAGGCCCCAGGAAGTGTCCTCATAAGGGGTTTGGATCTCCCACCTCAATGAACTGGGAAGTCTCACATGTCTTCTAAGTGTGGGCACTGGGCTCATGTTCAGACTCAGTCACATGGAAAACTGGGAGAAAAAACAGGGAAAGATCAATGTGAAGTGTCTTTTTGCCTATGATAGCACATTCTACACGGTACATTTTGCAGAGCAGTTGAATGTTTGGGACCAGGAGTCTCAGGGCCTCTTCACAAAGTGCCTGAGTGGCACCAGGGAACAGGTCCATGGGCTGGGAATGTGCTCCTGGAGAGGATCTGCTGTCCCCTCCTGCATCCAGGTGGCCCTGGGGACTGACCCCATTGCTGGCTGCTCCTTGGTGGGACCACCTGGTCCTCTAGGAAGATTTTCTCTCTTCCAAGCAGACAGCAAACCCAGTTTGGGCAAGACTGGGAGACTCTGGGAGTCTCCTAGGAGACTCTGCTGCCACACACCAATCTCTGCAGTGAAGGATGAGCTGAGCCACTGTCCCTATCCAATTTCATGCACAGTTAATTTGGGAGATCCTTCACCATTTGGGCTCCTTGACTATGACACTGGTGTCACACTTATTGATGTGTTGGTTTCCCTGTGTCACCCACAGACTCTCACTCCCAGGAAAGTGAGGAATCCCTGGAGCTGGGACTGGCCAGTCCCCAGTGGCACCAGGGCTGTTTCAGGGGGTCCCTGGGGGAGCTTTGTGCAAGGGTTGAGAATTTGCTCCCAGTGCCCACAAAGGCTGAACTAGCTATTTATAGCTTTCCCTGCGGATCAGGAAATGGGAAGAGAAGTCAAGAGGCAGCTCCAGGAAGAGGCAAGAAGCTATTTACAGGCTCCTGGTGGCAGCAGATCGTGCCAGACACAGGTATAAAGCGAAGCACAAAGCCTCAGTGATTGAGCTGCTGCCCTGAGCTGCAGGAACGCGATGGATCAGAGCGGATGCTGCGGCAGGAGTTGGATTCCACACGGATTAACAGGCGTCCCCTCCACCCTGGAGCTGCCTCAGTGCCCTACCTTCATCTGCACCACCTCCTTAGCACCAGCACCATGAGGAGAGAGGGCAAAACCTGCAGCCTGGGAGCTGCAGCATCCCTGCCCAGCACTGCCTCATCGCTCCTGGGACAGGGATCCTTGTGGATCTGCTGGGTTTGGTGCTGCTGATGGTGGGAGCTGTGCTGGGGCTTGTTTGCCCCTGTACTGGGACAGGGAGGTGCCAGTTTGTCCCCCAGAACAGGACAAGGAGATGCCAGTTTGTTTCATGTAGGAGGAGGCTCCTCTTGCTCATCTCACACAGTAATTAGCTGCTGAAAGGTCACCAGGATTAGCAGCAGGATGGGACAGATGGGACAGCCAAGGCAGAAGGACACTCAGGGACCTGCAGAACCAGCAGAACAGGAGCTCAGGACCCATTTGGGGGCAGAGGGGACAGGGTGCACCTCAGATCCAGCAGCCACTACTATTCCATCTATGCCTGCAAACAGCTTTCCAAAGCAAAGCTGCGACTTGGTACTTAGCTTGGGGTTAAATCCTCACTATAATGACAATTTGGGCATCACAAGTTTCCCAGATATTTGAGTTTGCTTATTTAATAAACCCTTGTTTTCCATACAAACACCCCTGGTATGTGCTGAAGTTTGTTCCAAGGAGTGGGAAGGATCCCAGGGGTTTGCACTGAGTGTGTAGTACTGACACCTAGAATAGTGGAAGGCAGGCAGAAGCAGCCTCTCCTGCCAGGTTTTCCCCTCCTTTTTGGCAGAGTAGCAAAGAAATGAAGCTCAATATTGCCCCAATTGCTCTGATAGTGCCTAAACTCTGCAGGAGCTGCTGCTGCAGCCCTGGGATCTCCCAGGGGCTGGAAGAAGGTTGTATCCTGTCAGCTTTCCTTGGGTTTTTTTGCAGTGCCAGGCATTTTGCTGATGGAAGGGAGGGGAGACACATCCACTGCAGTGCCCTAGAGTGCTGGGAAGAGCCTATATATTCCAGTGAGGATCCTTGGAAATGTCCCTGTGCTCCCATCCCCCTGCACTGCTCAGCTGGAGTTGTCCTTAGCTAGGAATTAATGAAGTCCTCTATGAATTAACCAAGTCCTCTTGATTAATGGCAGCAGGAGGCTAATGACCATGGGCAGCTCCAGGGGAACGTGCACTAACTGGAATTAGCAGCCAGGGAAGAGGCTCAGTGGGAGCTGCAGCTCCAGGGCTGGTGGCACAGCCTGCCCTGCTCTGTGCTGGCAGTGGCAAACACTCAGCCAGGGGCTACACCCCTCGAGGGGCACAAAAGGGGACTGGGAATTGGGGGTGCAGTTGGTTTGGCAGCTGAGAGTTAAGGGCTGAACCATCTCCATGCAATGAAAGCTGATTTTAGGGTAGGTTAGAGCTTGTGGGAAAGGAGAGCAGTAGGTTTGGGGGCTTGGGACACTGACCTCCAACCCAGGACCCCCAGTCCCAGCTCTGGGACCCAAACCTTCAGCCTAGGACCTTTATTCTCGTCCCTGTGACCCCAAACTCCATCCCAGGGCCTTTATCCCCAGCCCTGGGACCCAAATCTTCAGGATTCAAACCCTCCAGCCCAGGACACTCAGCCCCATCCCCAGACCTTATCCCATCCCAGGACCATCATCCCCATCCCAGAACCTCCATCTCCATGTCTAGCACCCCATTCCCAGGACCTGAACCTCCATCCCTGGGACCTTGACCCTCAGCCCATACTCCCAGATGTATTCCCCACTCATCCCACTTCTCCCTACCCCAGTTCTCCCATCAGGATCCCCCACACCCTCCATGCTGCAGAGCTCAGCACCCTCAAACCCCTGTGACACTGCTGAAACCCACCAGGAGCCTGAGGTGGGACCAATCCTCACCCAGCACATCCTCAGAATGTGCCAAACCTGCCTTGTGCCTCTCCATGCTCCCTGTAAGCACCCACCAC
Organism: Acanthisitta chloris; assembly: GCF_000695815.1. Lineage (NCBI taxonomy): Eukaryota > Metazoa > Chordata > Aves > Passeriformes > Acanthisittidae > Acanthisitta > Acanthisitta chloris. The sequence continues at coordinate 1,283 of NW_008687494.1, read as the reverse complement.
CCAAACCTGGGGCTCATTCCGTGTGAGAAATTACTCTGGAATCCTCCAAACTCACTCCTGTGGAACACATTACCGTCCTTAATGATGGCTCTTTTTCACTTAGCTGTCACAGCCCTGAAATAAAGCTGTGCTTTCCCTCACCCATAAATCACTCCCTTCAGTGGGATTGCAATTAAATTTAGGGGGGGGAGAAAAAAAGGTAGAAACATGTTCCCCTTTCCTCAGAGCCAGGCAGGTTGGAGCAATGTTTAAAGTCTCTCTGCTGTGTTCAGGCAGATTGGCAGCTGTAAATTGTAGGGCAAATAGCAAAGCTGATACATAAACATGTTGGGTTTGTCAGGGATGGAGATTGCTGCTCTTGGATTTATGACTCACAGCTCCCTGTATAGAGCTTTTGTGGAAAAGCTGCTGGGTGATGGTGCTGGGGAGCTGAATTCTCTCTCATTCAGACACAGAAAGCATTTCATGCAGTTCAATTTGGGAGGAAGGGCAGCCCCTTCCCTCCCACCTGCTCTGAGCCCCTCAGCATCCTCTGCTTCATTGCCCAGAATCCCCTGAATTCACCCCAAAGGGGCACCCACTGCTTTGATGGGGTGACCTGAGCTGCTCTTGGCATTCCCCCCCAGCATCATCCCCTCCCTGGCAGGGAGCACAAAACCCACCCTGCACGGGGGAAATGCAGGAGGGTTTGGTGCAGACGCCGTTGCTACAGCAACAGCTGAGAAACCCATCCAGCCCGGGAGGGAGGATGCTGCAGGACCACGAGGCAGGAAAACACTCCTAGGGATGAGAAATTATCCAAAATAGCTGATTTTTTTAGCGCAGGAATTCAGGGAAGGGAGGGTCAGGGTCCTCCCAGCTCTGTGTCAGGGCTGGCTGTGCCCACCCAGGGATGCTCAGGGTTCACTGGGGATGAGGCAAGTGGAAAGATTCCCTGTTTTCCCAACGCTCATGGAAAGGCTGAGCCTTGCCTACCGCAGGCTAAAGGCATGACAGAGGCAGCCAGGCAGGGCTGCTAGGAAATGTCCGTGAAAATGATGCAGGAAAGGGTTGTCTCCTTTTTTTTTTTTTCCAGGGGGGAGAGAAATGTTCTCCTTGCGTGTCAGTCCCAGGGGGGAAAAAAGAGAGTTCAGCATCTAATGAATACATCCAAATAAAATACACCCATCTAAATAAAGGCGAGCAGAAAGGCTCAGCTCGGGCTGTGTGTGCAGGGACAGCAGCTCCTGGCAGGAGGCTGAGGCTGCTCCTGCGTCAGGGAAGGGGAAAGGGAAAGGGGAAAG
>NW_008687493.1:198314-213434 GCF_000695815.1 Acanthisitta chloris | reverse complement strand
CCTGTCTCTCAAACCGAGACACCAGCTTTACAAACATTTAGGAATAGTCCTTCTTTTATTGAAAACCAGACCAAATCCATTACAGCTGCTAAGAAAATCTTCAGAAGGGAGTATAAATAATATAGAGAATTTGAAGCTATATCCCTGAAGAATAAACTAATCTCATCTCAGTGGACTTCTCTGCCAACAGTACTTAAAAGGTAATACTGTTATTTCACTTGTGCTTAAACCATGAACCAAAGAAAAAGTTGTATGAAACTTTTCAGGCTAAACATAGTCTAGGTCCCTCTACCCACAGCTTTCTTAAAATCTCAGGCAAACATGGCACATAAAGGAACACGTACAAAATATGACCCACTTAAAAGGAAAGCTCAATTACATGCTTTTTCATATTGAAGGAGTAATGCAAGACAACCTTTTTTGCATTTTCATTTACAAACTTACTACTACAACCACAACATAGATGCACTGTATGAGTGTAAGGATTGTGTTCACACATCTATTCACAAGCACAGTTTACTGCTCCTCAGCTGTCTTTAGGATGGGACCACTTCTGTCTTACAAAGCACAGATGCAATGGACCCTGATAATCTAAAAGTTTTTTCCTTTTTGGTTGACATTTCAGCATAACTATTTTTTTCTCCCCACAAATAGAACAAGCATTTTCTTAGGAGCTATTTATTTTTCTCAATTTCAGCAGCATTTTTGGTTTGGTCAAAATTCCCTCACTCTTCTTCTCACAGCACTTTGCAATAAAAATGTTCATATATCAGCAGTCTGGGACCATTTCTTTGTTTAGCTGTTTTACTTGGGTAAAGGAGGGCCAACCACTGAATTCAGGGTTTTCTGGTTTGGGTTGTTTTAGTGGTTTACATTCAACATTAAAGTTTTCCAATGAAATTCAGACTAAGTTTAATTTTAGATCAGACAAGTCTTCCTCTAGGAAAAGAAATATCTCCTGACCAAGTGTACCATGCTGGATAAAGCAAGTGCAACACGCCAGCACTTGGGATCACATAACAGTGTGGTTACAACACTTCAGAATTAAAATAGCCCAACTTGATTGCAGGATAGTGTAAATACAGGCAGCCTCAATATGCTGCTTCCCATTCCTCTTAACACAAGTTAACACGAGTTCCATTATCTCTCCCTTGTGCTTGTCTGGCACCATGTTGAGCCTCTTGGGAAAACTAATCTTGCAGAATGTAATTTCAGAAGTTTTTGGACAGATTAGTTTTCCATTTCTGAAACCACTGGATCATTCCAGCAGTTGAGCACCAATCCTGTGGAAAAAAAGCACCAAGAGAGCTGCTTCTGGTGGTGCAGAGGTGGAATGGCCACAGCCCTGGTGCAGCCTTTGTGCACGTCTAACCTCGTTTGTGTCGTAAAGTTGCACCTAATAAAACACAATGAGAAGCAGAGGGAAATCAGGGCACCTTTGTTTCCATTCAGGCTTGAATTTGTTCTCCTGAGGGACACTATAGAAGCCTTTCTTATGCATATATTTTTTAGACTTTATGGAAGTTCTCTTGAAAGATTAGTTGCTGTATGCCCTAATTCTTCATGTTTTTGCATTAGTGCTCTGTGGTCCACCAGGTAATTTCACTGACCTTAACAGCATTACATCAGCATGAAAATGGTGCAGTGGAGGAGACTAACAAGCATTCTGCATCGACCTTAGTATGTATATAAACGTATATTCCATGAATACCATTACTCACTAAATTACCACTGACGTGTAACAGCATCTCAAAATGTGAATCATAAGCACCAGTCCCTTATACAACAATTATGATTAAATTTTACTTCAAGAAGGAAATCCTTCTTTGTTTCCAGCAGTCCAAGCTCATTTTGCAGTTGTCTGCAAACACTAATCACATATATCTTCTCTAACTTCAGCGGATCCCTTCATTATTAAACATTTCATGCAGTTCATTTGGGTGCATATTAATGAAGAGACAACTTCAATCAGGGCTTCCAAACCCAAAACCAAATCAAGACAAACCTGCTTGCTGATGTACAGAAGACTCCAAACAAAGACCATCTGAAAACTTGCCAGCCTCTTCAATCTGCCTCTCTCATAATCTCAAAAAATAAAGGTCACCCAAAAGGTAACAAGTTCCCACTCTACTGACTGGTTTCTGCCAATTGCCTAAAGGGTAGTGCCTTGCTTAGAAAGGAGGTCAAAAGCATGGAAATGTTTTCACTGAGTAGCTTAAAATGACACTGACTTTTGCCAACCTGGTCACTCAGGGGGACAAAACTATGAATTGATTCTTACAACCTAAAAATACATTTGCTTATATCTGATTTGTGTTTCAGGCCTTGCTGCCTTAGCATCTGCTTCAAAAGACACACCTTCAATGAGTCAGTTAATGTCCTACACAGCTGCTACTTGTTTACTCCCTATCATTAAATGTCTTTTAACAGAATCATTTTTCCTGCCACTTTTGTCCAAACAGAAGAGCTGGAGTGGTTTCTCACTGCCATAGGTTGACCTTGGCTGACCACCAGGTTCCCAGAAAGCTGCTCTATAATTACACCCTCTTAGCAGGACAGGGGGAGAAAAAAAAAAGAAAAGCTCATGAGCGGAGGTAAGGACAGAGAAAACGCTCACCAGTTACTATCACTGGTTAGAAAAGACCTTCAAGATCATCAAGTCCAACCCTACTGTGGTTACTAGGCCATAGCACTAAGTGCCACATCTAGTCTCATCTTAAAAACCCCCAGGGATGATGAATCTACTGCCTTACTCCTTATTCTCACACTTGTTGCATGTTTTTTACCCTTTCTTAAATGTGTCATCAAAGAGGCAACAACAGTTTCACTCACAAGCTCAATTTGGGCCAGCAGAATGTCTGCCTTGAAGCCAGATGGGACTGGCTCTGTCAGGTATACAGGGACAGCTCCTAGTCTCTTCTCACAGAAGCCCTGAGTACTCCTGCTACCAAACTTTGCCACATAAACCAAATACCATCACACATGTCACCACATGGATAGAAATAGAAACAAAACCTATTCCAAGCAATTAAGCCAAACATAAGAACGACTGCCCGCACAAATTCTGGGCTTCCCACACAAGAGCCTTTCACATAAAATTAAATGTTAAAGGCTCAATGAAATCCTCTTTGCATTTTTCTCCTTCAGGGCATAACATCACTGAAATCCCTTCTTTCACTTGACACTTGAATACTGAGGAACCCACTACACTTGACATAAATGAGTATGGCTGTGATTGATTATTTGTATGGGATTTCACGATGAGAACAGAACTTTGGTCCCATGAGAGCAACTGCTCTACGAATAAACTCATCATTTTTTATGTTCTCACCTCTCATGAAAATGGAGAACCTGTAGCTAAAAATAAGAGTAACAGATACCCATAGCATAGGATCTACATATCCCAGTGAGTTGAGGATAAAGCATTCCTAAGGCTCTAGACAGAGCCATAAAAGAAATGTCTCGGGCCTAATTCTCTTGTAATTACCAATTCATTACTTACTGTCCCAGGGTATATTTGCACTTGTGTAGACAGCTGATTCCCAATCTATGTTTGCTTATGTATTACTAAGTTCTATTTTTAGAAATCAAAAGGACTTCTCAATGGTGCACAAGCCTTGGGGACTGAGCACAATAGCAACAGAGACTGAGGAATCCCAAACTGCACTACTCCTTCTTCTCAAGGATGACCACATAATACACCATACTTTTTTTAAAAATCTCTTGGCATTCCCTCCTACAAATGCACCAAGAACTTGAAAAAGTACTTATAAAGGATGCTATAACATCCCTTAAACAAAAATCATCATATTGGGACCAGTGACTGGTCACAGTAATCAAAGTTCCTTAATTTTACAGAATAATAATTTGAGAAATTAACATTAAAACATTCAACACTGAAAAAGAAGGAGAGATTTTAATCTTTCTAGTTAGTATTTATAAAGAAATAAAAGACTTCTTTTCTAAATGTTGATACAAATAATTATTTTTTTAATTACAGTGCAACTTAATATTTTGTTCTATCATTCATTTCAAATCAGCCTTTCATGTTTTTGCTTTACAAATCTACCTTTCACGCTTTGGTTTTAGAATAATCTGTTTCAGTTGGAAGGCACCTAACAACAACCATCTAGTCCCATTGCCTGACCTATTCAGCACAGACCAAAAGTTAAAGCATGTTGTTTAGGGCATTGTCCAAATGCCTCTCAAACACTGACAGGCTTGGGACATTGACCATCACTCTGGGAAGACTATTTTGCCTACTAAGATGCTATGAGAAGGCAAAGTCCTATGAAGGATTAGTCAGAATTCTTTTCCAAAAGAATAAATGAAACAAATAGGGAAAACAGCTAGGATGGTGTAAGAAAACAGCACACTGTATCACAGATGGGAAGAAAATATTCTGTGCTCCTAAATTAGAGATGGTAGTATACACTCTCCATTGATACCAATAATATTTTCATTTGTTCCACTATCATGAAAGATCAAATTCCACACATTAAATCTGAAAAGGTATTTAAGGAATGATTGAGAACATTTGAAAAAAAAACCAAAACCCTAGAAGATGATGCCAATAAATTGCTTATAAACCTACAGTATAAGATCTGAACATAAATATTTAATATGCTCAGTCTCTACTGACCTTTCCTTAATATAAATACATAACACATTCCATGAAATTAATTGTATTTACATTTTAATTGAGTTAAAAATAAAATCTTCTTCAGGAAAAGCATGAAGATCTGCTGCTGTTGGAGGCACAAGAAAAAATTGTTTTTAAAAAGCACAGGAAAATATTATGACTGATAATATTTGTAGTTATGAGACTGAAATAAGAATCTTAGGCTATATTATTAACCTCTGTGGCAAAGAAACATCTGCTAAAGATCTGCCCAGTGAAATCTTCTTGGCACAACCAGCCAGCAAGACACATGCCCTCATTTATCGTGAGATGTACAAATACTTTGACACATATCTTTATCTTTAAACACATCAGATATTATACACTGTCAAGAAAATAATTCTAGACTTAGTGTCCTTACAGTCAAGATATGACAAAGCCTGTGTTCTTAAATCTGTTGAAAACTATAAAAATATTTGTTTCTATCTAGCACTCAGATAATTTGGGTTACGAAGTCCATAAAATACTGGAAAGTCTCACACGATAACAGGCAAACTCCCACTGGAAGGCCAACATGTCCAACCCTCCACTGACAGCAAGTTCTTTATATATTGCAAAGTTCCATGTGATAGAAGTAAAGTCAAAGAATCATAGAACGTTATGGGATTAGAACAGACCTTCAAAATCATCTAGTGTCGATCCCCCCTACCATGGGTAGGGAGAGACATCTCCCACTAGACCAGACTGCTCAAGGGCTTCTCCAGCCTGGCTTTGAACACTACCACAATTGGGGCATCCACAACCTCGCTGGGCAACTTCTTCACCTGTTCAAGTGTCTCACCACCCTCACAGTAAAGAATTTCTTCCTAACATCCAGCCTGAATTTCCACTCTTTCAATTTTACCCATTACTCCTTGTCCTACTGCTACCTTTCCTAAGAGTCCCTCTCTAGCTTCCCTCTAGGCCCCTTTGGATACTGGAAGGTTGCTGTGAGGTCTCTGCACACATTTTTTTAATTTTCTTTTCTTCCATGTAAGTTTAAGAGAAGAATCATTTGGAAGTGATGTACTAAACATCTGCTTCCAAATCCTTGTTGTTGTTGGCTGATTCAGTTTTTGAGAGAAATCAGTATGGTCTATATACAGAAAAGGGAAGAACAAACCCCTAGAAAATATTTCTAATGGTTATAAATGTACAGACTCCTAGAATTTGTTATTCTTATCTGTGTGGCATGTGACATTTATGAACAACCATGACTTTGAAGTACTACACTGGAGTTATTTCTATCAAAGCTCCAGGATGCTTCCCTGATTGTGTCTGAATGATATAAGGAAACATGAGGATTCTGAAACAGCAAAATACGGCCTTGATATTAAACATGCACTTGCTAGCTTTAATTCTTACATACAGAAAGTAATGATAGATTATTTGAGTTGGAGCAAAGCTGACACATATTTCAGTGATTTGCTATATTTTTCATAATTTAAGTATGCTAAGTGTCAGATAAGAAGAATACAAATAAACAAGTCTGTGAGAGAAAGGCTTCCACTGCTATTTCTCACCTGTTAGTGATTTTGATGGTTCTCAGACTTAATGCACTTGAAAAAAATTATTATTAAAGACAGAAAACCACATGCCTTTATGATTTATATCCTATATAATCTTGCCAGAGAAAAATTGGTTATAAGGCAGACATCATGTTTCTGACCCACATTGTTACTTCTAAACAATTATACCCTTTCACATGGTACTTAAGAGACCTGCAAAGTGTATGGCCCATGAAACCACCTGCTATGCAGAAATAAATTGTTCAATAAGGCCATACCTTGCAGGAGCAAGTAAGCAGAAAGTGTCTGCTCAAGTCAGCTATTTCAGCAGAAAAGGCTGAGGCAAACTGGAGTAAATCAGATGAGTGTTACTACAAGCCAGCCATAGACTCATTTTCTAAAAGTACGGACAGCAAGTAGACTGCAGATTGAAAAAAGAGGCACTTGGAGGTATGAAACAGATTCCTTGATGTGCCCAGGGATAATGACACCAAGAGGGCAGCAGGGTAGGTTAGGTCTTGTACTCCCAGCTCTTTCAAACAGGGTTTAAGTTGTCCATGTGTCTCTGCCTGGATCACAACCTCCCCTACCTGCCCAGCTTCAGCAGCAGCACACACACACCAGCATTCCCTTGGACTCACCAAAGTACACTCTGGGCCTTGGCCAATGTATCTGCTGATACCATAACAGCTCTGTGTGCTTTGTAACCAGTAGTTTAAAAGCAGGTTGGGGTTTTGTCTGCTTTATTTTACCCCAAGTATGGCCAGGATGAGTATCTATTTCCAAGAGTAAAACTACTACCTGAAGATCAAGGAGGATGACAGCATGAAAGCCAAATACATTGAAAAACTTCCAACCAAGATCGGGTGTATCCATTTCAATACTGGCAACACCTCCAGCGAACCACAAAATATTGCTGGAAGCCAGATATGGCTCCACAAACATATGGAAAATTATACTTTATACAACTGACAAGGATCAGATTCCATCTAGAACTCAAATCAAAAGTCATTTAGGGAACTAAACTATCCAGCATATTATGACTTAATCCTATAATAAAAAATACCAATGGCAATAATACAGTTATGCACAGGCCACACTTACACAGTGAAGTAAAATGCGAAAAGTGGAATTCTCTGGCTTTTTCAATAGAAATCAGGTAAATGTTGAGTGTGAAACTGACCAATTTTTAAAATAAAATTAATTACCACACTATCAAAAGTTTAATTATGCTATAAAAGAAGTTATACACTTCTAAAATTAATACTGTTTGTTTTAAAAAAGCAGTCATTAACTTAATTTTCAAACATTTTTGTCGACATATTTAAATTACTACATGAACATTTTGTGACACTGCACAATATTTGTGCTGAAAATGAAATAGCTTGATATATGTGTACTCAATAAAGTCATATTTTTCACCAGTTTCCTTAGTAGTGTAAACTTATATATGACTGCAGTTAATAGGGATGATCCAAACTCTCAAAAAAAGTTATAGATTTTTCTCTGCTTTCCTTTCTAAAGATCAATTTCACCAGTAATATGAAGAGCAATTTTTTTGGATATTGCAGCTTTCTTTAAATCTTGGACTCCATAGACCCAGACCTATAATCTTTCCATGTGCTGACACTTGGTATGATCACTGGTATGAGTATGAATTTGCAATAAAGGACACAGCAACACTGACATAAGCTGCAAAAGATACCAGGGCTCATACTATCCTCATCAGTACCTCTGGAAATATCTTTCTTGATTAGAATGAAATTCTTTTGCAGTTCATTTTATTCTTTGGAAAACTGACAGACTTCTTACCAAAAGATATGATCTTTAGAAACACGTTCCTGTAGAAGGATCCATTTTTTCCCCAGGTCAGTAGATACATAAACCTAAAAATGGAGGGGAAAAGAGAAAAATTATATTATAGGACACTACCAATATTGTACATCTTCAAAGACCAGTCCTATGTCACTATTAAAATGGGAGATTGTACACCACGAAAAAAAACAAATCACATTAACAGGAACTCTATACAATGTTTTTCAGACTTACTACCTTTCATAGACAAAATCTTTTAAAATATAATCTATAATAAAGAAAACTCCATGACAATATCTTCTTATTTACCATGAAAACAATTCACAGTTCATTTCAGGTCAGATTCTTTTTTACTTCAGTGTGGTTACACAAGAGAGAAGGTAAAAGGGCACTCACTTCTTTTCTCCTCCTTCCCATTCATTGACCAAGCAAGCACAAATGTTCCCTTTATGCTTGAAGCCTTAGTGTCAGCAAAAATACTTAAGCCAGGAAGTCAATGGATTTAAATCTCTGCTAAAGTAGGACCAAAAATATTACAGAAATACTGAAGAGATTTCATGAGAAGAGATGCACTTTAAGGTTTGCTTCATGGGTACCCATTTGTGACCCATGAGCAATGCTCCCTCAGCAGAGGCAGAAGATGGCCTGCAGGATGAGGCCACCAATTCCACCTTCCCTATGAAGGGATCATCCTGGTAAAAAAACAAATGCTGGTATTATGGATGGATGGATGGATGGATGGATGGATGGATGGATGGATGGATATCAAGAGTGAAGATGAAAGTTGTTTCCTCCAGAATCAAGTGGGATATAAAATAGCTATTAAAAATTATTCTTCTTTTATCACTTTCTTTCATAATGTGTTTGCTCTAGTTAAAATAGGAAGTTTGTATCAGACTTCTAAAAAGACAGATTTAAAGCCCCCTGCTGTCTGCATGCATTTCTTATTTGATCCAATTTACATAAGATGGGTTTCCTCTTGATATCTGTAATAAGGGGGGGAAAAAAGGCAAATAAAACTGTTCTCTGATGTGAGAATGTCACCAGTTCAGACACTGGTTGTCCTGGGGGAAAGTATCTTATGAGGACTAGTAAGGAATGTTTTTGTTTTAAAACAACAGGTTCAATGACAAAAGATAAAACCCCCAAACCTCTATTATGTATTATGTGCTACCACAGAAAACCAGCAATATTAATATGTAAAGATAAAGGCTGAGGTATAAACTCTATGGGTAAATTTATTAAAGTTTGAATTAGAGAAGAAAGACTATTTCCCAGTAACTCTGCACTCTACAATGACTGAGCTTTCTCCTGTTGCACACTCAAAGTAGGTATACTACATTTAGGGTAGGAAACTACGATGAGTACTCAGACTGCTTATACGTCAGTATTGACCCAGTCAATGCACATTGAAATGATCAGGGATTACAAGCTCTTCATTCTCAGACTTGAATGCTGGTGCTGCAGAGCCAGCCTCCTGATTTGCCTGCTAAATTTCTGGTATTAGTTTTATTATATGTGTGAGGATTTGCTGTAACCAGTGTATTTTATACCATTTTGCTCTGGGCAACCTCCTGGGAGGGATGGAAACAGCTTTGAATGGGCTAGACTGCAGGATGAAGAACCTAAGCTGATTACTTCTTCAAACACTTGTCACCACAGGCATTACAGAAAAGATAACTATTAGTTTTACCATCTTTCTAAAAGATTCCTGCTCAGTGAGTTACCTGCCTCAGTAGACTGCTTAAATCTGGGAGAGATGATCATTTAATGTGCTATCCTAACCCTAGCTTCCAAGCTGCAAAGGAAGCCAAGAATTCAGAGGTTCCTGGCTAGAGGGAGAAGAGCTGTTTAGGATAAGAGACAACACTGGCACATGAAAAAAGGGATATAGTTTTGTCACTGATGAATTTCAGAAGAAATGAGAGAAGATTCTCATCATCAGAAAATAGTGGGGGGACAAAAAAGACCAAAACAAATCCAAACATATTCCCCCCCCAAATCCAAACTACCTCCTCATGGACACATTTAAGATTATAGTCTGGAATTTATGAATGAACAGTTTGGCATATTGCAGGGGGAAGCCCTTGCAATCATACTGTAAGGGAGAGTGAAGTAGGACTAATAAGGCACAGTTGAACTGAAACAAAATTTTAACTGATGCAGTATTTGAAATAAATAAAAAATAACATGCAACTGATTTATGCACACATTCAGCTTTCTTCAGTAAAAGAAAAGTGACCCATATGTGTTATGTTTTTCAACAGGTACATGTGATAAAACTAAATGGGATTACACACAAGGTGATAACAGTTACACTAGTGGCAGCTAAAACCTGTGGCTTCAGCAAACACATCTAAAAAATCTTATAATTCTGTTTGTTACCATCCATGGAATAAACATGTGGAATTACTTTTTTGAAGAAAAAAAAATTGAAAATACTTTTCTGTTTTGCCATTTCTGCATCCTTTCAGTTTCCAAATGAACAATTAAAATCTACTGCATCCTTGCGGAGTTTAAAAAAAAGATCTAGAAGCATTTATGTAGACTCAGCAAATAACTGACTGTTATTCATTTTAACTGAGGAGTAACCAGAAAAAAAGAGTATAGATTTGAAGCAGTAAATGGATTAATCCATTTGGATTTGCATTCATTTATAGAGTCAGCTAGAGGTTAGAGCTTTATTTAAACAGAATCTAGGGTTTTGAATGAAAGAACAACACATATTTTGCAATATGAAATAAACCCTAAATCAAATCAAAAGTTGTGAAAAAGGCTGTGATGCTCCAGTAGACAGAGAAGCTTTGCTGATTGCTATTTATGAAGGACTTGATCCTGTATTCCTTATAGCCTCCGAACTGCCTTTGTAAGAAATTATTTGAGTAACAGGAGGTAATGATTTCTCCTGAGTTTCAGATTGTGTTACATTCTGATGCTACTTTCTTTTAGGGAAGGTAAAGTTACTTAACTCAAAAATCTAGAGTATACTGTCTCCTCAGGGCAATTTCAGATCAACGCTACCTCTCAAGATCATTGATTTTAGTGCGGTGACCTTTTCTTGTGTCAAGTTGCAATTTTGATTTTCAACTCCTTCCCTGCCAATATCACTTTATCTTCCTCTCCCTTCCAGGCCAAATATATCAGATTTCATACGAAACATAAGCAGGTTACTGACCCAGTTATAGTCAAAGACATCCTTCATTCCTACACATCTTAGGTGAAGATGTAGGACTTGTCAAGTAAGTCTTTATAGTTGACTCCTTTTAGTGTCATATTGAAAGGCTGATGAAAGTCCATCAGATTACCGAACCCTTCCTGCTCCTCCTGCAGAGCTATTCTTTACCGAATATTTTGTAGGTACTTTTTGTCCAGCCAGATTTTAAGTGTGGCAGATACTACCATCACTCCTTATGGGAGATCATCCAAGTATAAAATGCCTGACAATCTCCCTAACATGCTTAATTAATCAAAACACAAACCAAATGCTTCACTTTGTGCTTCTGCTTCCCTCTCCCTCCTGGCAAATATTTCTACCCATTTGTTGTGGGCTGGTCAACTTGTTCAATACACTTTGGACTCTTACACTTCAAGCTTCTATAGTTCTGTATCTATATAGAATTCAGGAATAAAAGTCAAACTGAAAAAAGAAGTTTCCATAACATAGGCTTTTCAATCCTTCAGGCTCCCCTGAAGTATTTTATTTACATAACATGAAATCATATTATTGTGTTAGGATTTCAAACTGAAGCTAAACAAAGTATTGTGACTTAGTTTGGTTGCTACGCTTTTTGTTCTAGTTCTATCCTTATTTGCAAATGTCTGTAAACATTGATTGGTTTGGAATCAGCTGTTAACTTATATGTCCCAAAAAATATCAGAAAGAATGATTTGGTATCACTGAAATCAGTGCAGTATTTGGCTGCAGCATGCGTGATTTTCTCTGACTAATCTCACTACCTAAACATACATCTTCTGTGAAGTCTGACAAGGATAAAAATGGATAAGAGTTTACTAATTTCATTTTAAAACAGGAGTAACAATGGAGGTGAGTTGAGACCACTACCAGGACCAGAATCATAGTGAGTTTACAGCTGCAATTTTGGCACCATGAAAAAGAGATGAGCAGATGGTGCGCACACTCATCAGTGCTTAGCCCAACCAATCCAGAAAAATTGCTTTACAATTTAACCAGAAGAAATTTGAAAAAGGGTCAACATTTACAAATATAAACAACTCCTGAATCTGAAACCAATACAAATACACCATAAAAGAGACAATTATTCTACATTTCTACAAATTCGCTGATTCCCCAAATCCTATTCTGCTGTACGAGTGTGTAGTTTATTTTGTATGACTTGATTTTACATCCTGTGAATGGCCTTTGGAGGCACTATTTCAGCATCATTAACTTTCCACTATACTATAAATTGTTTATGGTCACTTTCTGGGGAGGAGCACATTTCAGAAGTATTATTTAACTTTATTATGCAAGAGGAAAAATATTCCCAATATCCATGTCAACTGAAAATATCAGGATTGAAATTACCATAAAAACAAAGATTTGGACAAGAAGACAATAGATACTTAAATAAAGCTCAAACCCACCATATGATTCCCTTCTGGGCAATTGGTATTTCATAAAGCCCAACACTAATCTGCATATCAGAGTTGGTTTATATCTTCTTAACAAAGTAATTCCTAAATTTCAAAAAAATATCATATCTTCAAACATTACCTTGCCTTCCTTGGTGTAAGCAAGTACTTTATCTTCTTCTTTTGGGTGAAAAAGGAGAGTTTCCACAAAGAAAGTAATGGGCTGTTTCTGGAAAGTGGCTCCTTCGTCTGTGCTTATGAAAAGGCTTTGGTCACGGTCATTATGGGAAGAGCTTACAAGAATAATCTAAAAGACAAAAATGACAACATACATTCAAAAGACTGTTCGCTCTGTAACAGACAACACAGCCTTATTTTTCTCTTGTGTCAGATTTTGTACATACCTTAACTATCAAAATTCTGTGGACAACAAACTCAAAAGCATCTTAAAGATAAGGACTACAAGATGCTATTAATCTTCCCAGACCAAATCTGTGAATGTTAAATTCTGAAATGTCTCTTGTAAATCACACCAAATTGATCATGTTCCTCATCTCTACTCAGATTGTCTGCCTTGGATTTTGGTGCTTGCGCAAGGTTCATGAGGCCACATGAGAAAATCTCCAGACTAATCAAAAAGAAAATATTTAATACTAGTAATTACTCATTTTAACATGTCTATATAAATACATGTCTTTATCTTGTGAGGCTACTAAATGTAAAAATTAGTACTGCTGCAATTATATTAGAATTATTCAGGAGAAAGAACTATTTTATCACTTCTCTCCATTGCTTCACCATTCTCTTCTTGCTTGTACATTTTGGACAAAAAGGCAATTGACATTGATGCAGAAAAAATATGCCAATAAATTATTTGCATTTCCTTCCCAGGTCCAAATAATGCCTTGGCTCAAACAAAATAGTATCGTGAGCTGTCTCCTTGTGTGACCTTCACATCAAGTTTTCAGTAACAAAGAAATTCTCCCCATATAATTTAGTCAGAATTTCACTCTTTTCAACTTCTTCACCTTTTGCAGTTGGTGGGCATGCTGTTGTATGATTCTAAAACTGCCAATGTGGGGACATATTTTGATTCTCTTTCCAGATCAAATGTGTCCAGTTGGCATTCAAAATGGTGCCTTTATCAATGATAGCCTACAAACAAAATGGATTTTCAAAGTCCAGATGGGCTCTCTCCGGCTCACACTTTTAAATAATTTTTTTTCAAAAATCCTGAATTCAAAATGTATTTAGAATATTCAGCAAATGTTGCAGAAAACACCACATAATACTGATCACTGTATCACTGTGACTGTAAATGGCTTACATAGATAAACAGCAATGAGTTACACTATTCAGATTAAAATATGAATACAGAGAAGGAAAAAAACAATATAATTTTAATGTAGTCACTTTTCTAGGGTAAAACTGAAGTTTAGATTTTGAAACTTCTAATGAATTACACAGATTGGACTGAGCTTTTATTGCAATTGGTCTTGGGAGACAAACTGTAAATGCAACATTGGTAGATCCTCCAATTTGACAGGTTACTTAAGCATGTGCACTTGTACTTGAAGCACAACACAGTTGCACTAATTTCTGAATTACTTTCATGTACCTCAAATGGGGAATATTTTGAAGTACATTGCTGAACAAGAAAGAGAATTGCCCACACTTCAGGGTTCATGATCCAATGCTGAAATCCCACACTAAAGCATATATTAAGCCAAATCTACTTCCATTAGCTGTGTGACTAGGTCAGTAAGAAGAGCAAAGTAATAACCCATTACACTGCTCTAATCTTGTACTTTTTAATGATATAATTTACCCAAGAGTAGGAAACAGACATCTTTAATAGGAAAGCCTCTGCTAATGACACCTACACAAATGCCATCTCTTATTCCTCCTTTATCCACTGGCTTCCTGTCTCACGGGAAGTGCTTCAGACAGTGTCCGTGTAATCTATTACTATCTACACTCCACCAGTAGCTTCTGGTGGCCTAGGCACAGCATTCAAAGATTCTTGTAACACACTCATTTCTTCGGTTTTCTGCAGAGGGCATGGCACGAACCTAAAATTGAATGAGGCCGTCATGTGCTGTTGTGTCCCTTTGCTTTGCATTACAAGGTGGAATGAAGAAGTGTGTATGCCCAGCATGGAGATTTGTATTTTCCTTGCTGGACTGCCATCTGCAACTCAGGCTCAAAATACTTATTTTTCCTTGGAAATAAATAAATTCAAACTATCTGTCTGCTTAGAGAGCTATGTAGTACTCATTCCTGTTGGTTTGTGAGCAGATCACAGGGATAAGGACCTGGTCCTGTCCGGTGGAATGAAGAAGTGTGTATGCCCAGCATGGAGATTTGTATTTTCCTTGCTGGACTGCCATCTGCAACTCAGGCTCAAAATACTTATTTTTCCTTGGAAATAAATAAATTCAAACTATCTGTCTGCTTAGAGAGCTATGTAGTACTCATTCCTGTTGGTTTGTGAGCAGATCACAGGGATAAGGACCTGGTCCTGTCCACAAGCAGCAATGTGAG
>NW_008687493.1:169703-198301 GCF_000695815.1 Acanthisitta chloris | reverse complement strand
GGCTTGTGTTCAGGCATGTCCTTGGATCTTAACACATGCACAAAGCTGGTCCTGAGCCCCATGCTTAGCTTGCAGTGTGTACAAGAAGCAGTACAGTAGTAATTCCAAATAGAAAGCTTCATACCCTTGGTTACAGCCTTCTAGTGCATATAACACTTTATGTAAGTATCATTATATTTGTTCTCTCCTGTTAATGTTTCTAAACTATTATGCAACGGAGACAATGAATCAGTATGGCATAAACTCCAGAAAAGGCATGAACTGCACTTGTACAGAACAGTGATCTCTGGACTATATGGAATATAGTGCTATCATCTTGCTTTTTTTCTGGCCTTATAAATCTGATACTTATAAAAATAACAAAATATTGGCTTCAAATTAATAAAGGAATGAGATTTATAAAATTGGGGAGTGGTTTTCACTGTTAATGAGGCTTAAATATAGGCATGCCTAAGTTTCATAATGTTGAGCCAACAGCATCTTGTAGAGAACATAATTGTAGAAACTGAGGTCATAAGAAAAATGTTAGCCATAATGAAATGCAAACACACTGTGATATTTACTAATGCTGTCCTTCAAAAATGTTATGTATCTTTTGGAGGTAAATCCATCAGAAAAAAACCCCCTCAAAGTATTCTTTTATTTGCACACACCATAATTCATTTAACAAAATATTTCTGAATTTTTCACTCAGTGTTCTGATTTATATTTCAATAGTTTAAACTGATCATTATGTGCCAGGCTTACAGATTTCCTTCCCATAGCTAACACACCAGGTGTTCAGACTTGCCTGCTGGCTAACACTGCTTCTTTAGGAAAATGCTCCAGAGTAAATATTGTACCCATATTAAATGCTTTCCATAACAAGTTTTATTTACTTTGTAAGTGGAACAAGTTGCAAAACCTTCCTGCAAGCAACTGATGAAGGGATGCAACTGGGACATACTATCTGGAGAGCTGACTAGCAGTGATTCCTGAGGGTTTTAACTCAAACCAAACAACTACTTTCTTGAATAACTGTGTATTCAAAAACCAGAACAGATTTTAAGCACAACTAAATTTCACTTAAGCTTCTTTTAAACAACTTTTTACATGTCATTTCTCCCTTCTGTGAGACTCTTCCAGTGCTTCTTTAGTAAATTGCAACTTTATATTATGCTTTTTATCTCTGACCACATTTCTTAATCTCCCATCAGCTAAATAAATCACAACAATACATCTGTATTCAGATCAGATGTAAATCTACAACTTCCAATAGGTAAGCAGAAGCAAAAAAAATATTCCAAGTAGATAAACAGTGGTATAGGCTATAAAGGAGTAAAAATAATATATCTTATAGATGAACAGGGAGGAAAGCAAAAACATTTTCTAATAACATCTGAATTAAAGCATTCCAAAATGCTTTTCCTCATTTCAGGAAAAGTTAGTGAGGCAGGAGTTAATACAAAACCCAAATAAATCTGAAAATAACTTAAGTAGATCTATTTATTCAATAGCTCTTTCAGGACTGATAGGCCAATGTGCATGTCTAACCATTCCCACTATGGGTGGGATAACAATCTGAGCCCCAAAGAATGAAAAGATTGTGATGGCTTAGGCTACAGAACTTTGTGTATCAGACTTCTTCTTCCACCGTTACCATGAAGATTTGGAATAATCACTATGATTACTTGGGAGTCTTAACTGTGGATTTGGCAGCAATTCAAAGCTATGCTGCAAATTTCAAGTGGCAATAAACAGAGAATATTAACATGCATCATTTGCTCTGTGTCTGAAATATAATCCCCCTCCCCTCAGTTTAGGTCCAATCAAAATTTAAACTCAAGACAAATTTGATCTTAATCAGCACTTTCTCTAAAACAAGGCAATCTTCTAACATATTACAATTGTGCTGTCTCTTTCAGTTTCAGCAACTGAGCTTAATTTTAATTGCAGCTTTTATTTTCCTTTCCGTTCTCCAGTATTAAAAAAAGGAAAAAATAAAAAGTAAAAATATCCATGAAGTTTTAGACTCACAGCATCTGACTTGCCACAGGAGACTTCTGCAGTAAGTGGTGAGAAAGGAGACACACCATTTTTTAATTCTATATGCCTGCATATGGCCAGAAATAAAGACTCCTCATATTCCTCAGCACTGTATACTGACCCTGAAGGAAGAAACCTCCTTTGGGCTAAGTAAGAAATCAAAATATAGAAACTCTTCATTTAAGCACACAGCAGACATGCACTGAGAAGCTAAGCATGCCCAGGAAGAACCTACACCTCCTTAGCCACCTCCAGCAGGCTGAGCTCCCACTGGACATAGAGGATTCAGCTATGGGGACACAATCCTAAGCAGTGCTGGACTCACTCCAGCAAAAACCTAAATGATGTGAACTTATTTTTATAAAAACACTAGGAGCAAAAGGATGGTCTAGGAGGGTGTTCATCAGGTGCCAAATGCAGAGGGTAGTGTAGTGACAGGGGATTAGGAGAAGGTATAGGTACTCAATGCCTTCCTTGCCTCTGTCTTTAATGTCAAAACTGGTTGTCCTCAGGACACCTAGCTCCGAAAACTGGAAGCTGGTGATGAGGTTTACAGCTTATGTTATTCATGTGTTATTAGATATACTTGGCTGATACAGAAATTACTAAAGATCCTGCTTCTCAGGCAGCATTCATAAAACACACAAGGTGGATTGCCAAGGGTTATGATTTTTATCTTGGATGGTATGAAAGACCTGATAACTCAAGAGTGGCAAAGCAACAGAGTGAAATACAGTCCCTTTACTCTTAGAGCAGGCAAAACAATATCTAAAGAATCAACCCAAGGTAATTACAAGCACAGAGTAAAATAAAATCTTGTAGATTTTCCCTGGAAGTTGCATTCTAAAATCACTCCTCACAAATGCTAGTTATTAGTGAATCTTATAAGTCAGCTTCTGTGTGCAACTGAGTTGCATAATATACATATAGAAATGAATGTACATGCTTCCCAGAACAGTATTTTACTTTTCATGGGAAGCATTCACAGCTTCCTCTAAAATTCTTAATTTCTCTTGAAGAGCCCCTTTCATGCTGTCACACAGAAGCATTTCAAAGCAGCAACTAGTCTCTAGGAGAACCACCATAAGGGAAGGGAAGGTGGGAATGTTAAGAATGAAAACTGAGAAAAATTCACTACACTGATCACAATCTCAGGACACAATCAAAGGCCATCTGCCAGCAATCCTGGTGGGGCTAATGGAAAGCATGTATTACACTTTCATCTCCCCTGTGTTGTGGCCAGCTCATCAATCATTTGGAATATCACAGCTGAAGCTGTAATATTTTTTATCTAGTACAAGCAGCATATTAGGCACTTTAGAATGAGGAATGAATATTAAGAGGCCAGAATCTTAAAATGAACTGGTTACCAACTGGAACAGTTGGTAACATGAGACATACTGAAGAGGGAGTGAACATCAGAGTTAGGACCTTAACAGAAAAATGTGTTTGGAGCAACTGGACGGAGCACAGCTGGCTCACACTGCAACAAGAGAAGCCTGAAATAATATAATCTGATCATAAAAGAAAATAATATTTAAATAGTTGGCTTTCTTTTAGGGTGTCCACTACAGTGAAAGCAAGTTTAAGGGTGGTTACATATCATTATAATGAATGCCCACAGAGAAATGACTACAGAAGTTCTGGCTGATGGTGATGAACTGCCTGAAAATTCTGCCCTGTTGCACTTGTTGGCAACTTGTATGTATCTAAATCTGCCATAACTCTAGAACTGAACACCTCAAAGGTGCTGACAATGCCAACTCTCCAAGGGATACCAATTCCAGTTCAAATCTTCAGTCTTCTTATTTAAAGAAGGGTAGTATATGCAAGCTGATCCTCCATGGGAACAAATCTCATCCTTCTATAACCTGATAGAACCAAAAATATGTTGCCACTTGACTAGCATGGCAGGCCACATTTTCTTGAGAAACCTCTTTTCAAAAGCATTTCACATGTCACTCATGCTGTCAGCCTGAGAATTCTATAAAACTGGCATGCATTGAGTGAATTTGGTATTCCTGCAATACACTGAATGAATATGCCAAAGGTCACAGCAGAGGGAGAGGAGAAACAGAATTCAACACTGTAATGGGTTGACCCTGGCTGGATGCCAGGAACCCACCAAAGCAACTGTCTCACTCCCTCCACGAATAGACAGAGAAGAGAAAATATAAAAAAAGGTTCATGAGTTAAGGACTAGGAGAGATGACTCACCAAATACCATCATGGGTAAAACAGAGTCAACTTGGGGAATTAAGTGATTTTATTACTAACAAAATCAGAGCAGGATAATGAGAAAATAAATCTGAGCTTAAAAGCACTTTTCTCCCCTCCTTCCCAATCTTAACTCCTCTCCTTCAGCAGTATACAGAGATGAGGAGTGAGGACTACAGTCTGTTACTTATATGTTGTTTCTGCCACTGCTCCCAGGGAGAGTGGCAGAAACGTCCCCTGCTCCAGTGTGGCGTTCTTCTCATGGGAACCAGCTCTCCATGAACTTCTCCAATTTGAGTCCTTTCCATGAGCTACAGTTCTCTATGAACTGCTGCAGCATGGGTCACTATTCACAGGCTGTAGTCCAGTCCCTCAGGGACAGACTGCTCCACTGTGGGTCCACCACAGGGTCACAAGTCCTACCAGGATACCTGCTCTGGCATAGATCTCCTCTCTCCACAGATTTCCAGGTCCCTGCCAGGAACCTGTTTCAGCAGGGGCTTCCCACAGGATCACAGACTTCTTCAGGCATCTACCTGCTCTGGTGTGGGTCTCCTCCATGAGCTACAGGTGAATCTCTGCACCCTGTTAACCTCCAAAGGCTGCAGGGTCACAGCTGCTTTACCATAATCTTCACCACAAGTTGCAGGTGATCCTCATCTCTGATGCCTGGAGTACTTGTCCCCACTGCCCTTGCTGCCTGCATAGTTGTTCCTCTCACATATTCTCACTTCTCTCTTCTCTGCCTGCAATTACGTCTGCGCAATAACTTTTTTTTCTTTCTTAAAGAAGCTATTACTAAGTTATTACTAAGATGTTACTACCACCACTGATTGGTTTTGCCTTGCAGCAGTGGCAGGTCCATCCTGGAGCTGCTGGCACTGGCTCTGCAGGGCATGGGGAAGTTTCTAGCAGCTTCTCATGGAAACCACCCCTGTAGCCCCAAAACTGCCTAAGCCTGGCCATGCAAAACCACAGACAATCCTTTCTTTAACAGCTGATTTTTATAGTGGTATTTTTACCTCTCTTGCAGAGTTAAGATATGCATAAATTGTTTATCTTCTGCAAAATATATTGGTACTGTTAGAAGCAAGTAATTAATTAATAAGAAATATGTTTAACTCACCCAGTGGGTCTCTTGGCACAGGCTGAACTTACACTGATGAACAGAATTTTTATTAGGTACCTAAGGTTGACATAAAGGAACCTAATACTATTTGCTACAGATACTGTGGGGGGAGTTGTGTCTTTAAATTAAAAACAGAAGAGTCTTTTGGTCTTCCTGCAGAGTCCAATGTTAGCCTGGCTATTGCTAATTTTTCAGCAAAAGTGTTCATTTAACATATCCTTTGTACAGTCCTACATCTAAAGTGAGCAAAACTTAACCTGAGATGCTTTGATGGATGATCACCATATTGATATTGATAAAACATATTAAAATGTTTTACTTTGAAACTATGCAATGCAGTATACCAAGAACTAAATCAGATAGTCTTTTTCAGTATGCTCTAAATCAGCAGTTTGAGTGGGGAAGACATAGCACCAATTCTTGTCACAACAAGGAAATATTCCCTAACCTGGTTTTATATTGCCCATAAAATAAGAACATTTTCTGTGTCTTAGAGAAAAACAAGGGAGTTGGATTGCAGAGCAGAAATGGGCACCACCATCTCCACAAACATTAGCCAGATAGAGTAGACACACACTGATCTTTTTAGTTTGGGCATTCACAGACTAATCTAATACAAGAAGTTATTTTGCAGACCTCCAATAAACCTGCAAAAGTTTTCTGTATGAATACATCCCAGAGCAAAAATATAAAACAATACTTCCCAGACAGGATAATGGACACATGACAAATGACTGTTTGTGTGATTTGATCTAAATTAATGAAGAAACAGGTCAAATAGCTTCTAGTCACCAGACATTAATTAGCCAATGGCAAAAGCTGCACTAAGCTCCAAGAGAAATTACATGGATAGTAATTAGTGGGCAGGGGGAAAACATGAAGAAAAGACAGACAGTTGTGGTGTTTAAAAATATCAATCATATGGGATTAAGCAGGATCTCATCACCTTGCATATGTTTAAAAATATTAAAGGTGGGCCTGTTCTTCTATTATGAATCTCAGCTCTATTATAAGGCTGTATAAGAATTTTCTGGGAAAACTACAAAAGGGAACTCTCTGGGGAATATCACTTTGTATAAATTCTCCCCACCAACACCAGGTTCCTGGTGTTAACACAGACAAAGGCCTTCCCATAATGTTCTCCAGATATCCCTAACACCAGATAAGGCATCAAATATAAGCACTCCTACTCCTCTCTTTCCCCGTTTTACAGAGTGCTTCTTATGGAGAGCAATGTACTTAACAATTCTGTTACAAATCATAAAGGATAAGTAGTATTTTCCAAATTTGGAGAGAGAAAGTGCATGTGGGTGTGCATATACACTTCTGTAAATACACAGAGGTTCATGCAACAAGATGGGCTACCTTCAAAGTTGCTGAAGCAGCTGACTGTAATCACTGAGAGTTCTGAAAGGCTCTTGTGATTGGGAGAAGCTCCTGAAGACTGGAAAACAATAAACATCATGCCTAGCTTAGCATCATCTACAAAGTGTTTCAGATGTGCCTCATACTCTATTTTGTGTTTGTCTATACCCATAAAGGGGTTGCTGTTGCTAGAAAGTGAATTGTTAAAGTCCTTAACCTTCAGGAAGTACCTGCTTCCTTTTCAGAAGTGTAGCACTCTCCTTAAAGGAGGTCTGGATATAGTTAAAGATTGAACAGCTCTTCTCTCCTAGACCACAAGGGAAAACACAAACCTGGGGGAAAGAGCTGCACTGAGCAAGTCTTTCATATGTAAGTTACAACAGATTATGTGGTTTTGAAGGAGAAAATGGAAGAGAGAGAAAAAAGGGAGACAGAGCAGCAGAGGCAAGCTCTGGAAAAAACAGTAATTATTTTTCACTTGAATTTGGCCATATCTCCATTATGTAGGCTACAAAGCTTAATTATAAAAGCTCTTGCTATTGAAATATTTCCCCTTATCTTTGATATCCAGTCCAAATGGGCTGGAAAAAAACCCTTGAAAAGCAGAAAGGAAATGTCTTTTAAAGTAATTTTTGGTCCCATTAGGGTGAATCTCATTAATAGAAAAAGGACTTCACTGAAGAATAGAGCTTTTATATTCAGAAGCATACAGTACTGCTGTGCCTGAGTCGAGCAGCACTGTAGATAATAAACCTTTCTCCATCAAGGCTTAGATTTTTTCAGTTGTAAAGTACCCAGTTTATACTGGGGTAGGGTTTTAGTAAATGCATGTTCCTGTCTCTCCTTCTGCTAGTGTTCTCCAGGTGTACTTGAGATTGGTGTTGATTGGGGCTTTTGAAAGATGATGTCTAAAACATTTTTCCTATTGAAAGACATCATTTCGCCATAACTGAAATGTATTGCTGAAAACTTACATCAGATTTACCAGCATGATTCCTAAGCCTCATGAAAAAATTAGGGGGAGAGGTTATTCCCTCTGGAGCTGCTCCACCTTATGCACATAGATAGAAAATATTTGTTGGGACAGAGACACTGACTTCGTTGATCAATTGTAAGAGCACTCATATGTGTCATTGCAGGAACAAGGCTTGGCTTGATATCTTCCCAGTTGAATGTTGTGATTACTAAATCTTAGGCAATTCTGTACTTATTCTCATATATATAAGACAGAAAAGGCTGCACATCACCCAAACCAAGTCAGAAACAGAAATAACATTCTTTTGCTCATTTGCTGCATTGGTAAAAATTAGAATCAAGTGTTATTGTTTCCATGTTTGTTCCCAAGAATGTTATTCTGACTTTTCCAGTACATTGTAATGAATAGTTGAAAAGTGAAGAGGAAAGTAAGTGAAATAAATGCACAAACATTTCTACTAATCCCCTTTCTCTCTTTTAGTAACATTTAATCCTCATGAAAAGTTTGTAATTAAACTAGTGGGTTGTTTGTTCGTTTGTTAACATAATATTTTACTGAAAGATAGAAGTTGAAGAGCTTGGATGATGGCAGTGTGTTTAGAGACAGAGAAGGCAGCCAGGAGGAATTCAGGAGCTTTCTCTCTTGGCAAGAACATTACTAGAGATTCAGCTAAGAATTATAGCCAATACAGACAAAGAAAATCCAGGTAATATTGTTATTTTCCCTTCTAAGACACACAGCTACACAATGCTCTCAAAGCATGAGATTGAGGCTAGTCTTGGTTTTTTTTTGCAGGAACTCTGCAAACTGACTGTTTTGTTCACCCTGGGACCAATGCCATCTAAAGCAGAATCCAAATGAAACATTGGTCTTACCACTGCTTTGGCACTTAGAAGATTTTGCAGTGGTTCTTGAGGCTGTAACGTGAATGTCTTATGGGGCTTTACATATATCACCGTTTCTCTATCTTTCCCATCCACACCAACAAGATGGGAATAAAAATACTTCTGTGCTTGAAGGTGGTGTTAAAAGTGAAAGAGAGGAACTAAAAACCCAGAGAAAATCAGGAATGCTATGAAAATATTGAAGAAGATATATGGGCAATAACAACTGCATTTCAACAAAGGAAGGAGGGGAAAAGTCTCTCTGCCATTTTCCTCAAAATCCATATTGTTCATATCTTGATTTAATTAGCAGAACTTACCAGATACCATACAAGCCACTGGATTGTATTGAGTACATTGGAAACAAATATGGAGGTATTGGAAGCAGCTTCATATTAACAAAAAGCACTTCCCCCCTCTTACACACCTCCCTCTTCCAATGGTATCAATGAAATTAGTCCTGAAAAAATGATCATATTAATACCAGGGTATTACATCAGAAAAAAAACCAAACAACAACAACAAAACTATTGCAATGCAACTTCAAACTTTTTGTTTAACATACCATCCACTTCCAATGACTGAATAAAAATTTCTTCACTTTACTATATGTGAAGAGCCCACTACACTGATGCTTCCAGTGATCTCAGCATCTCGGAGTTAACTTTCATGAGAGAAAAATGCCTTTACTGCTCCAGGGCCAATTTCTAATCTTGGCTGTGCAGATGTGTGTGTTTTTGATTAAATCTACTGGTCAACTAGAATACACAGCAAACAGAACAGAGACCTGTATGTCTTTGCATTTGAACAGGCAGGTTTAAATAACCTGGATTAGACAAAAAGAATGAAAACAATTAATCTCAGGTGGTAATTAGGTATTGTTTTGGGAGACAGTTCCAATGTTTGACAGATCCAGATGGATAATGTCCAGGTTATGCATTAGAATATATTTGACCTGGAATCTGCATGGGTTTACAGTACTTCCCTTTCTTTCTTGCCTTTCAAATGAACATGTTCTTATACCTAGGTAAGAACTTCAGCTCATCTCAGTCCTTTGCCTTTGCTCCTCAGATCATCTGTTGTGTTAAGGGACAGGCTATGTGGCTGCTGGGAGTTATTTGTCCAGTGTGACTCCTAGAATGCCAAAGAGAAGAGAATAATACAAACATATAGGTAGGAAGGGACTTCTGGAGGTCATCTCATCCAACCTCCTCCCCTAGATGAGACCAAGTAGAGCACATAGTTCAGGACCATGGCCCCTCCAGTCCTGAATCAATAGCTCAACTGAAGTACATCTTCAGCAATGAAGATGCTAAAGCCATTGTGTAGCAGGAAAACTATGATGTAGCTGCCATCATAGAAACATGTTGGGATGAAATGTGCAACTGGAGTGCAATGGATGGCCATAAACTCTTCAGAAGAGACAGTCAAGAAAGGAGAGGCAGTGGAGGAGTCCTGTATGATAGGGAGTGTTTCAATCATCTCGAGCTCTATGATGGTATAGCTGTCCTGGACACCTTGTCCTTCACCTCTTATGAATTAATCCATTGCAGCCCTGAACAATAGCTAGCAGCTGATAAAGAGTGTAAGAAGACTCATGGTCTTTTATGTCACTTGTATTTGAAGTAATGCTCCGAAAAACTTGTAAGCACCATCAAATCACTGTAATACAGCACAATGAATTGGGTGGAGGCTGAGTGGTGTGAGCTAGCCATAAAGGATGAGACATTAAAAAAAGAAACACTAGGAGATATGAAGAGCCTCTTTCACATAATGAAAAGTTAATTAAAAACTCACAGCATAATCTATATCCAGAAAAAAAAATGGTCTTTTGTCATTTCTATGAGTATCCTGAAAGAAGCACTCATCTGAGACTGCAGCCCATTCCAGAAAAGTAAATAGAAATCCCACAATAATCAACAGCCTGTCCCAGGTGGCATACTAATTTACTAACAGTTCTCGATAATTTATTGCAAGTTAAACAGTTCAATGACAGGCAAGGGGGAAAAAAAAGAGGGAAAAAAAAAGAGTTATTTACTCTCTTGCCTGACAGCATCTCACAGTCAAATCTACCTCACTTCATCAGCTTGCTCCTAGGCATTTCTTTGAGAGAATGAATAAGCAGACAAGAAAAAGTTTGTAGAGAAATAGGCTATAACTCATTTATTGCTACTGAAAATTAAAGGGTCTATAGAACTCAAAAGACATCATAGATGATATATTTAGCAAAAATAACCCAATAAAAACCAAACAAAAAACCCCCACTGCAAAACACCAACACACACCCCTCAAATCCCAAAAACTGAGAGAAAAAAAACCCCCTCATTCAAGAAGAAAGATGGCCCAGGTGGATGGCTGTTCTTCCCAAATTGCCTCCAAACAGAGCTCTATGGTCTGTGAAATAGTTTGACTTTGATAACTAAACAAAATGGTATGTTTCTACAAAGTATCCTAAATCAAAATGTCTCAGAAAGCAATAAAAAAAAATTCTCTGAGTTTTAACTGTGTAAATCCAGATGGTGATTTGGGATGCAGAACTAATACCCAAGTTAGGATTCATAAACAAAGCAACAAGAGGACCCCACCATCTAAAATGCACTATAATCCTAGCTAAGTTTGCAAAGGGCTTCAGCACATCCACTTCTCTGTCAGGCTGATTACCACTTTGCCCAGGGCAAGGCTGTCTCCCTGCTTCACATCTGGACAGGGCCAAGCTCAATCATACCTTTGCCTGTAGGTGCAATCTTGATAAAAGTAAATAAATACAGCTGCAAAACCCAGCCTGGTCACACCCAGTGCAGAGAACTGCTGTGTGTTTTTATAACTGAATTCTATTTTTTTTTAACCCCTCAATGAGAACTTCATGATTTTTAAAGAAACATCAAATATTTATGGCAAATTAGTTCAAATGAGTTACACACTGCCCTCATTTCCACCATCATGTTCAGAAAGCTGATCCATTAACTTCATTCACTGTACTACTGCTGATATACTACTGGTGTGATTTGCAAACTGCTCAGCATCAGAAATTCCCAATTGTATCATCTTCTTTTATGCTTTCCACATTTTTCAGACACTTTAAATCTATGCCTACAGAGAAGTCTAACTCTGCTTAGCTTCCTATTCTGAGCATCTTTTCCAAGGAAGAATTTTCAGTATTCTGGAGCTATGAATGCAACTTTACAAACAACCATGGCCGTGGGCATCAGTGAAAGGTTAGCTGTGATACAGACTGTTAGAAAGACAGTAAAAAAAGAGAACAACCCAGGTTTGTGCCCAACAACCTGTTGTGGCATCATGCTAACGGACAATAATCACCGCAAGCAATGGAGAGGCTGAACTGTTCACCCAGAAAACAATCTGACTGAGAAATCTCAGATTGCCAACAGCTAGTTGAAACAGGATGAAACAAGAAGTTGAAGCTATGTTTTTGGAGTGGCCCATATAATATCTGAGGAATGCTAAATATCTGCAAACTCTCAACAACAACATATCCAACCTGTCAAAGCTCAGGGAAGACCTGCTCATCTGGTTCCCATCTCTCTCTCTCGGTGACATCATGGGACTCTTGGGTCCCCCTGAAGAAGGCACAGATTTTTACAGAAATCCAATTAAGTAGGGCAGCTGCAGCATGACACCAATATTTTTCTAATACAAAACAATTGTTGACATCTTTCTTATCCACATTCAAATTTACAGCAAGTGAGTATATTTAGTCTTTGATTTCTGAGAGAATTTCTGAATTCCAATTTAGGCCACAGCTTCTTATGGAGCATGGAACCTACATCTACTATAGATAAACACTTTGCAGGGAACGGGGACCATAAGGTTTGACACAGTGCAGATTTTGTTTCCAGTAAAACAAGTTCTAGAATAAAAAAATCCTACCGAAAAAAGTCTGCCTTATATTGAGACATTTTCCAGAAACATACAAACCAGCTAAATTTTGCAGCCTACTCACATGTTCACATTATAATTTATTAACCAGTGGTTATCTCTGATGTTTACCAGTAAAATAAACATGAACAATCTTTTCATGTCTGCAAAGCATTGAAAAACTTCATGGGATACAGATCATGTTCCAATATGCATTTCAAGTTTGTATTGTCATTAGTGTCTAAGATTTACCATGCTCAGGCTGGGAATTCATGTATTTTGTTCCTCCACCTCCCAGGAGGTGGACTTCTCTTTGCTACTCATGTCCAAGTGAAACTGCAACTTGACAATCACCAAAGGAGAAGGCTAATCAGCAGTGTAGGTTATAAGTAAATTAAATATGCATCTCCATCAAAAGTTGCAGTTCAAGTGATTTCTGTGCCGCCCTGTAGTTCCCATTATGTAGCACAATAGCAGTGACTGATCCTGTGATACTGTAACTTCTTTTATAAAGAAAAACGATTTGGTTTTATGTCAATATTCTGTCTACACTTGTTTTCAGAACTTAGAATGGCTTGGGTTTTTTTGCATTTATTCCAAAATCTAGGTGCTGTATTTTTAGCCAAAAATAACCACCTATGGCCTTTATTAATCTATACTAATCTTGTTAAATTTAAGGGGAAGAAACCCACCTACAAAAGTTTAGTTCAGGGTACATTTTGCAATGTAGTGATGGTAACAAAACAATTTGTGGATGCAGTAGCATAATGCAAGCAGATGAAGTACAGTAACTGCTTCCTAAAGCACACTGCACCCAGCAAACAGATCATGACTGCAAAAACCACACAGCTTTTTCTTAACAGAGGGTTTGTAATAAAATTACATGCTCACAAAGCCTTCCCACTCAACATAAGACCCTAAAGCTATGCCAGCTCTTCTGTGTGTTGAGGTGAGTCTGCAAACTCTCTGCTGAAGGTTACACTCTAGAAAAAGACAAGCAAAAAGGTCTGCTCTGGTCATAGACTAGTCTATTATGACAAACCACTGGATTGGTAATTTAAACAAGATTCTCCAGAAGATGACTCTTGGAGATCAACAAGGATGCTGCTGTGATGGACAGGCAGCAAACCCAGACATTAGAGAGTCAGGATCCCAGAGTGAAATCCTCTACCCATCCAACTTCAGAGGTCCCTCTAGAAATGACCAAGCCAAATATGAAGACCATTAATTTTGCTGAAGCTCAGTCTAACAGATACAAATCTTTACCCTGAGAAATAACCCCTTGCAATAAAATCTGTTTCAACCACATTTGCCAGTGTAAAATTTGTGGCTAAAGCAAAGAAGTCCAGATCTATTCTGACCTTTCAAAAAAAAAACAAAGCAAAAAAAAACCAGTTGGAAGTTGGGGTCTATACAGACCTTCTTTAATATATGAGGTGTTTTAGTGAAATAAATAATCCTTTCTTAGACAACAGGAGACTGCAGAATCAGGTTTGCTGTGAGAATCTATTGAAGTAAAACAATTTGTGATGCGTGTCTTGGTTTTTGGAGGTATAAGATTTCAGGCCTTGGAGATGGTTTATCCTCCATAGCACACCAGTATTCTGTGACTTTGATATTATCAAGAAGTAATCAATTCACTGTGAAAAGTAAACACTTGTATTAGCACTCCATTACCCCCTCCATTTCTGATCTGAAAGTTAGCTAATATATCTATTATTAGACCTAGTAATTACTACCTGTAGTCTCATCACCCTGAAGAAAGGAATCAAAAGTCATGTCAAATCATGCTGACTCTAAGTCAGTCTAAACCATTCTTTGACTGAGGGAAAAGGGTCACTCCATCAGCATTGAATGCTATGGGTGATTCTGGATGCCAACTTCTGAGCCAGTTTATTTGGAATAATGGAATGATACAGTTTGACCACAGAGAGATTCTTTAAAATAGTTTTCAAGGAGATACTTGAGCACAGTCTCAATCTGATGTTTTATTAAAATATAAACTTTTCTGTACTCTGCAGAATACAAGACCATGAGTTCCACTTGCAGATAGAAGACACGGAGATTGCTGACAGTTCTTAGTATTCCCTCACACCAAATCCCAAGAAAGATTTGTATTCTGCAAAGACAAGTTCCCTGTTGAGTTAGGGTGTGAAATGACAATGCACAACTTCGATACCCATGGAGGCCCACTGCCAATAAAGAAATAAATACATAATTTGCAAACACTGCTGAATTGTCTGAATATTTCTCTTTCCAATATCCTCTCAATTCTGAATAGCAATTTGGAAAACATTAAGTGTGTACCATAGCTTTCCACCTTGAAATTTTCATCTTGTAAAAAGACAAATGGCTAAAATGAAGGAAAACGTAGTATGATTCCTATTGCAAAGCAGTACTAGAATTCAAAAGGGAATATATATGATGGCAGCAAAATATGGCAGAGAAATATAGCAGTGCAAATAGTTCTAAGATTTAAGATATTTTCTTTCTATCTACATAGAAAATGTATTTACTAGAGTGATTTTAAGAACCTTTGAAGAACAGTATTTGGCTGCTTGAAAAATATTATAACCTGGAATGGCTCTTGTACAATTTGTGCAGACAAAAATTGCAGGAAAACGTACTAGTCCTGCTGCCTTCTGAGAAATCACAGGGGATACCACCATTACTCACACCATATTGCTAGCTACTCCCAAGCCATAAACAACTGTAATTAAGGAATAATTGGAAAATGTCAAAATTTATCTTCATACTGGGCTACCAAAATTATTTTCTTAATGCACAAAACCAGACATTGTCAATAACAGAAAATATATTTTTCTTCACAATTCATACTCTACAAAATTAACTCCATTTTCACCGTACTGGACCTCTATTGCCTTGCTTTCTGTAATAGTGATACAAACTGAATCTCAGTCTTACCTGTCAACAATACAGGTACTTTTTACTTCGCTCATCATCTCTTGACTGTCTTGCTTATTTAATTACAGCAGAATTTGGCGTGTTTTACAAGGACAAACCATTTTACATTTCAGTAGTGCCTCCTAGTAGCTCAACCCAGCTCCCTGCTATGCAGACACATTTATTTATTTACTCTTATTACAATGCTGACTTAACACATACCACAACATTCAACAAGGAGCAGTACTTTAGGTGCCTTGGTGCAATGCGGCTGAATTATTGACATGATAGTTACTTCCTGAATCACTTGTCAAAAGCAATCTCCAGCTCCTGCAACTTTCTGCTCCTGCTATTCCTTTCTCTCCCTGCTCTTGTACCCACCTTGATTTCTCATGGAGGGATACTCTTCCTTTCTCAACCCCCCTAGCTTGCCCCTTCCTGTTAGAAACAAATCTAACACTCCTGCTCCTTCTAACTTTGCCGGGCACACATATTGGTTGTCATCACAGACATACCCACTATTGCAAGCAATGTGATCCTGTATATAAGTATATGAACGGAGGGTCCCCAGAGGATGGAGACAGGTTCTTCTTTGTAGTGCCAAGCAATAAGACATGTGGCAATGGGCAGAAACTGATGCACAAAAAGTTCCACTTGAATATGAGGAAGAACTTCTTTACTGCGCGAGTAACTACATTGGAACAGATTGCCCAGAGAGGTTATGGGGTCTCCCTCACTGGATATATACAAGAACTGGTTGCAACTCTGTGCAATGTGCTCTAGGATGACCCTGCTAGAGCAGGACCAGATGACACACAGTCATCCCTTCCAACCTCACCCATATTGTGATTCTGTGATACTGTCCCAGATGGCTAAAAGACAACAGATAGATCTGAAGGACTTCTGAATATTTCTATGACTCCATACCAACCACAGCAGGTCAGAAATTTGAACATAGAGAAGGGAAGACAAATTCTGACTGCCATTTGTAATGCAAAAAAAGAAAATAGATTGAACTAAAAGGGAAAAATATTACCATTGCTTTCCATGTTGTGAATTGGAAAAATAAAGATCAGCTTTCAAGAAAAACCTTACCTTCGACTGCAGCATGTAAACAAAAATATGGTTTTCAAAAATACTGAGAATACAGCAATTTCTTCTGTGACACCATGAGTTTTCCAATTATGTCAAAACTTGGTACTCTAAACCCTCGAAAATCTGGTCTTAATCACAGACACTAAGTAATTTCGATCCTTTCTCTCCTCTCCCACCATCACCCAAATCTGTTCCCAAAAGGATTCTGTGAACATGAAGTCTGTTGCAGAGCTGGACATCAATGTGGTGCATTTTCTGTTTCACCCAAGAACTTACTACCACACATTTCTTAGTTTCATATATGTACATATTTTATGGCAGCTAAATACCTGTTCTCAACACATGCCATTAATACCAAGCACCTGCAGTCTGGAGACATCACTTCAGAACACCACACTATTCTTATGAGCAACAACTCATCCTTTCCATCAGATGAAAAAAAAATAATAGTTTCTGATCTCAGATTACAGCTGTGATGACTCTGATGGAAGAATATTCCATTTAATAGAATGACCTGTGTTACCTTTTGTTAAGGAAGCGTCAACTGCAAAAGGCTTCATTAAAAAGAGAGAACAAATGAGCAAGACAGAAGAGCCCTTTAAGAAAGTTGGTCTGTCAGGTTTTCTCCAAGGGAAGTAACAGTTCTTTTCACACTGCTGTGTGAACTGAATTATATTTGACATTTACTCCAACTCAAACCTACCTAAAAGCTACACAGTCAATCAACATTCATTAGAGTCAAGAGTTAGGATTTATTGAAGTGTTTTTCTCTTCTGGATTTCACACCCCCACCCCCACTCTACAGATCCTCCATCAGTAACTTTCCAACACAACATCATGCGAGACAGTCAACTTTTTACTGAGCTCTGTGCATGGAGAATTCTTGTTCAGTATGATTTATGAAGGTGGTATGTACCTATGAAACTTCAGAGATAAGTTTAATTGAGAGGCAGGTATCACTACTGATACACAGCTGACACAGACATGCACCACTGCCCTTTACTGGACTGTTCAAGCCTTTGTGATAGCAAACTACTGCTCCCAGCTATTTGCCACCAGGGTTTTCAAGTGAGAGTTCAAAAGGTGTAGCGTTTGCGATTCCTATCCTGCCTCCCCAGCTTCTACCTCTTAATCAAGTTGTGATAAGCCATCACTTGTACAGCAGGTTGTGAAGTTACAGATTAGACAGCAGAACCCACTCAGCTGTGTGCAAAGCATGACAGTGTTGGTCTTTGTGCAATGGAGTGGGATTGCAATGTGATAGAATTAAGCAGTGCTCCTGTTCAAATGCAGGGCATGCTTCAGAAAGCCAAGTAACTAGAAAACCTGAAGGGTAGAACACTTTTATCTCTCTTTCTATGATACAGAAAAAGACAATGAAGACCTATAAAAAAAATCATGAAATGCTTTGCTATGTGCCTTAATATTAACTCTGAGCACCTGATAGTGCTCAAATATATCTATTATGAGGTTTCCACTTGTTGGAGGAATTGATCTGAAAGGCAGCCTGCAACCCATATGTAAACAGCTGAGTCAGTTATGCATTAAACTATTGACACCAAACAGTTTTTAGGAGTACTTGTTTACCATAAAAATGCAGAGCAATTGCTGTATTTTCCCTAACTATAAAAGCCTCTCAGTTTCATACCTTTTAAAGCTAGAAGAGGCCACTACAACAGTCTCTCATGAGGGAAACACTGCTGAAACTGCATGTGATAGTACTGTAGATTTCCAACATCACTTTCACACTGGCATAATTTTGCTGGGTTGCTGGAATTTCCCCAGATCTCTACAAATTCTCTCTTTAAAAATATCCATATCTGTAAACCTCCAAAACAGCACAAGTTTATTTCCTAGATTAGGGTTCACTCTATGTGTCATCTTTTGCTGTAAAATATACTTCATCTCAAACAAGTAGAACACTCCAAAGATCAAGAGGGGCTGGTGAAAGTCATACTAACACCATCCTACACAACATCACAGAAAAATATCCACTATGGGGGCATGTAGGAATACTTCAGGTCTTATCAGGAGATATTGGGATAGCTAAGTAACCTCAATGCATCTCTACATTAATAGAATCATATTTCAACTGAAGAAAGGTCTGCAGCTGTCAAGGAAGAGCATTAACCACATTAGGAATTGCAGAGGCAGCTGTGGCAAATAAATGGTGCTCCTCTCTCTATTCTTTGCCTGGGGCCTATTTTCAAGGAATTGTTCAGTGCCATCTCTTACATCAACAAAATTAAATATTTTGTTTACACCACTGAAATTCCCACTCTTTAAAACAAACAAACAAACAAAAATTCCACTTTACATAGCTCCATTCTTTAATCTCTATATCAGAAAATGAACTCCGTGCAATAATCCCAAAACATTCTCTCTGGCTTCAGGAGAACACCTGGGCAGGGAAAAATATGGTAAGATCACAGACATGCATGGCTGTCAGTTTGACATCTGAACAGTTCACTAAACAACTTACCTCAGTTAAAATCCAAAACTTTCCATTAATTTTAATGGAATGACTTTGAAATTAAACTAGCATGAAGCACAATTCACACAATTTGCCCCTTAATGACAGTTATTTGCAAAAGGGAAGCCATTTCATGCAATCAGTCTGAACACCTGCTTTTGTAATCAGCCTATGTAATCAGACAGATTACATGATTACTACCAAATATTGTGCACATACATTCCAAGAGAAGAATTTGCTGCTATTACACAATTTTAATCAAGGCGGCAGGAAAAAAAACTCCAACCAAAAACCACCAAAGAAATAAAAACAAGATTCCATCTCAGCAGGTATCAAGAGGATCAAAGAGAAACATGAAGCTTGCCTGAAATGCGTTTTTGGAATAGATTTAAAACCTTTAAACCTAATTTTCCCACCAAAATCCCAGAGAAGAATTCATCACTTAAAACACAGAAGCTCCACACAGACCTTGAAATCAACCAGCAACCCACTGAGCACATCCTTAACACCATTTTAGAGTAGCAAAGGAAAAATAAATTGGTAGTGGACAGGATATCCCCTCAGCCTCACAGTGGGATAGGAAGGACTTGTGTGAATGATGAAAATTAAGACTCCAAGCTCTTCCCAGTGAGCTCTGCTATGAGGATCCACCATTGAACAGACACTCTTACAAGTAAACCTCATGAAAAGTATAACTGTGGCACATCCTCCATCAAATCACCGGGCATTTGTATCATTTTTGTTGTTATTTTTAATTTCTAATTATGTTGTAAATATAGCTTCCTGCAAAGACACATTCATATATATATGTGGGTTAAATACCTGACATCACACAAGCTGAGAAACAGCACCAATTCAAAAACCTTGCAGATAGTGAATTTCACATTGGATTTGTATAATATTTTGTTAAGAAATTATGAATTGGACTGCATAACATCTAAAATGCTTCAGCGTATTCATTAACAGATGGAAAAAATACCAAAAAAATACATTTACAGTCTATTATTCTGATAAACAGCAGCAATATGGAGAAGTGACTAAGATACTTGATTGTAAGAAACTCAATCATGATAATAATGTTATGAACATTTTCAATACGAGGACCTTTACCATTGAACTCAGTACCCTATATACAAGAGAAAATAATAAGAATATTACCACCTTGAAGGTATGGTATGATTCAAATCCTGAAAATTATATTATGAGCTTCTCTTGGCATTTTGAAAATGTCTCTGTGTGAAGCTTGAGCTAAATCACTTTGCTTAGAAAACTAAGCAAAATGCAAGTCCTGGAGCTTGCTGATTTATTGCAGACAAAAGTTTTGCCATGAGAAAGATTCTCCAAAAACATTGGTTACTTTAAGCCTTTTAACAAAAGGATTCTAGCCTTTTTTTTTTTAACTTGATTGTGGACTACAGCATGGAAATGTTACTTTTTTGCACCTTTTTTTTTTGATGCAAATAAAACCTCAAAAACCAAAACCAAGCAAATCATAGTTGTCCAAAGAACTGGTCCCCAAAGGACAGATACAATTCCAATAGTTGAGTTCAGCACAGAAAGACACGGGTGCTGATGCTTCCCAAGTGCTGCCTGCACTATCTACAATTTATCAGCTTTCCCATCTGGAGACTGAAGTGTTTTTGTAATCAGAAACTCGCTAGCTAAATTATACAAATGGTCATACTCTCAAGCAGCTTCTTCAAGCGTTGAGATGAATGACTGTTTTGTCAGTGACAGAGTAACCATAAGGAATGACTTAATTTTTAAAGAGTTGCATGCATAATTATGCATGCAAGTAGATGCAGATATGTAACTGCATATCATATATATGTTTATTGAAGCAACTACTGAATTTTCATCATCACTGTAGACACAGATTAGAGTTCTGTTCTCACAGAAATCTAGACATACGTGTTCCAAACATATGAATAAGGTCACTTGAAGACTGTTACTGAAAACTAAATATAGTCTTCTGGTTTCTTACTTTTGGAATAAAAGCCAAGAAATCAAGTAACAAAGAATAGAAATGGCTAAGATTGAAATTTAATTACAATGTATTTGGTAGATGTACAATGTACAAATGCAGATGTCCAACCTACAATGTATATTGTAGATTGGATAGCGATTTGATGTTTATATTATGCAACGTGTTTCACCTGACAGCAAAACATCAAGCAGAGATACAGCTATAGTATATTTTCCTTTTTATTTACAACAGAACCACTTGATATCCTCTACCAAAAGCATTTCTAGGTTGATTGGCCCATGCAATGTGGCACGATGAAAGTCTTGCTGGAAAGAAACACATCATGTGTCGACATTGTGTCAGGTTGACTGAGCACAGTTATATTTGTTTGGTCAGCCATGCACATAACTGCTCGCATGGTTTGTGCACTCTTGTATGTGCACTGTGCTACTAGCATCAAAATACATCTTTTTTATGTTACCAAAAGAAATCAAATCTTGATATGCTACTTCAGTATTTATTCTCTCCACATTCCTATGAAATCCTACTTGCATTAACAGAACTTGCTAGAAGTCAAAATTAGAAAGAAATAATGAAAAGTTCAATTTTTCCTCTTGTCAGATCTCCCATTTGGTCTAGTGCTAAAGAATCATTTCTCTACACTTACTTACGGTGAGAAACCTCTTGCTGTATGAACAGAGCCAATGAATCCAGTGGGTCTACTTCTGGAGATAGATACTAGTGCACAGGATGAGAAAAGTCACTGAAATTTGGCTCCAACACGTTACTTGTTGACAATAAACCTGCACTTGTTTTCACTTCTACTTCACATGTTCATTCAGCTCTTAATATTCTAGCACTCCTGTCCAGAGACATGGGCCACAAATGCTGGAGCTGTAATCGCCAAAATTGCCAAAACTTACACTGAAGATACTTTTGCAAGCTTGGCTCAGCTTCTCAAGTATATCTTACAAATTAGTCTTAGAGCATGTGTTCTCTGCCTTCTTGTACAGCACCCACATACCTCCTTCATGCCCTGGTAAAAGATCTATACCTAATCTTCAAAGACCGTGTATTGCCTATATAAAAGCAATCATGTAACAGATATAGACATAAAAATTCAGCCCAAATTTTACCAAACTAAAGCCAGGCAGAGTTACAAGTGACTGAAAGGTAAGTCCTATATTAGGAAATACTATGCAACTTTAAGGACAACCCAAGGGTCAGCCCTTTGACAACACATGTAGCATGAACACATAGTTTTGGTATCTGTACATTTTATTTTCTAATGCTACAGGATCTGCTGGCAATAATGCACTGCCATTAATGAGTTATGAAAGATGTCTAGTATGATTTGCTTCAAACCTGCTATCTAGTTGATACCTCATATTAGCAGGAGGTTTATTTAGAATCTGTTGCTTGGTGTTTTGTACAAGACAATTCTTAGCTCCATAACTTTCAGGGAATCCAGGGAGAGGACTCTTAGTTTGTACCATCCGAATTCTTTATGAATCTCTTCACTTCCACTCAAGGGTAAAGAAATATTTTAGCTGTTCTTCCCAGGTTTACAGGCAAACACCTATCTCTCCCTTCACATAGACTGGCTTTATTTTGCCCTTATTTTGTCTTCCTTATTGTCCCATTTACAAACATGTTAGGGTCAGATCACATTTCAAACAGCAAGAATTTGAGTTCAATTTATTATGATGTTGAAAAAGTTCTTTATCTACTATTGTTATCACTATGAGGTTATCTTTCTGTTTTGTTTGATTGCCTGGTATATGATTTGATGCACACTCTGTACATAAAAAGCTTCACATTTGGTGAAGCTGAAGTTTGAGAAGACCTGTCTGCTTTTGTTCCTGTTTGAGTGCTCCTGTCCCAGGGTGTGTCCACAAGGAGGAGGAAGTTTCTGCCCTCTGGTTATATTTGTTCTTTGTCATGCTCTTGATGCAGAGCTGGAGATCTAGGCAGGGAATGCTGCTACTTTGTGGGCATTTTTTATTTTTAATGAGTTTCAACTATTCTTCAGTTTTAAGTCACCAGAAGCCTTTAAGTTGCAAGCCTCCAGTAATCCAGTTCTACATTGGGAAAGTGCTACATAAGCATTAAATGCAATTATTAATATCTTCTGGGGGCTGTGAGCAGCACAGATCACTCTTAACTAGCCCCTCTGGCTGCCACACAGGGCTGCATTATTTATCTCTGGAGGGACATGGGCCCAGCCGACTTTATCCACAGCCAGATAGGTTTATTTATTACAGCACTTCAGTATGTTCCCTAAGCTCTTCTGTTCAATCGCTGGTGGAAGAGGCAGGATTAAAAGAATGCTTCTCAGCATCTTTGGCTATCTTTAAATTTTTCTTCAAAGATGTGTATAGAGACAGAAGGTACCCCATGGCTTTTAGTAGCAGGGATGATAAGTGATCCTCTTTGGCTGTAAAACATACCTTGCAGCTGTCCCTGATTTTTACCTCTAAAGTTCACTATCCTCCTTGATCTCAATTGTACTTTGCTGAAAAAGTGAGGCAAAGAAATGTCAGGTAATAAAACAAAGCAAAGTCCTTTTGGCAAAAATTTTCTGTTTCAAAAAATACTACAACAAAAAGGAAGGACTTCATGGCTTAGTGCAGAATTTAACAGTATTTCAGCTTCCAAGCAAAAGCATATTAATATATTGTTTAAACAATTAATTTTTCTGATGCTACAGGTTCTTAAGGCAATCTCTACATGGAAGGGTCAGAGAAAGCAAGAAGACAAGCATCTCTAAAGGTACTCAGTGAGAATTAATGTGTCACTTTTTCCCTCTTGTAACATGCCCATAAGGACTGTTCTACCATCCCAGAATACTGCTAACCATTTTCACTATTCTAAATACAAAAATCACCATATGAAATCACAGGTCTCCTCTGAATATTCCCCAAGTCCAGCCCTCTCCCATTTTCATCATCCTCCCTTTTTGGCTTCCTCCCTCAAATGGAATCCTTCAGGTTCAAAGGTGACATATGACTGGTAACCCAAATGCAATGGGGTTCATTTATTCAACTTAGGGAATAAACTGCCTTTTACAAGAACTAACCTGAAAGTATCTCATTCCATGATACCTCCTTACTCTTAGAGCTGGCCTTTTGACATGCTTGCAAATAATCAAATTTTTGCTTGTCTACAGTAGCTTAGGTAAGACAAAATCCACATGCTAGCATCCATCATTAGTTAGCCTAGATGCAGGTAACAAAGCCCCAGAATCGAAGCATTCACCTTGAATCTCTAATATTTAGCATTAATCCAACAATATCTTACATATACATTTTCTCAATGACAATCACATTTTTCCCAAAGAAAATGTTCATTCTTATTAAAGATCAGTATGACCATACTCACGTGGTACAAGGAGTGTGAAATGATTGTCCCCTTAGAGGCTGCCACTCATTAAATTTTTGTGAATGCTTATTTCAGACAAGATAGATCTATTAGATAAGGAAGATTAAAGAGGCTACAGCTCCTCGATTATCACTAGACACAGCAGTATATATTCCTGAACCATATGACATGGTCATGGTTGTGTAGATATGTAGCTTGTCTCAACCTTTCACCCTCCCTTCTGTCCATGTATACTTGGACTACATCTGCTTCTCAATTCAATATTCACCAGGTAGGGATCACCTTACATTTTCTATGCACTGCACAAACATTAACTTATCAACCTTAATAACAGCCATGGGAAATTCATCTGAAACCTACTCAAATCCCAGCAGAGGACATAGGAAGATTCAGCTTTGAATCAGGCTCTCATATAAGTAAAGCAAAATACAAGTTTCTGTTTAACTTAAGACCATATAGCAACCCAAACTTCAGTCAAGGTCTGTTTCTTTCTCTTGATTGTTTATGGATGTTCCAGCTCCTCTGGCTGTTTAAAACATTCCTGTTACTTCTGGTTCTGCTTACAACCCACAGAGTATTACAGCAAATCTCATAGAGAGGACAAAACAATCAAGGCTCCTTGTGGTTTCATCAAACCATTTTTAATATTTTTTTAAGCAATGCTTATGCTCTGAAAATGAAGATATTACCCAAATCATTACTGAATGCATCAGAGTGCTTGATTTGATTGCAGCATGTTTTACCCAATGCATTTCTAAATTTCATTATTGTTACAGATTACAGTAAACACAGGTTATAATAATTTTCTAAGTTATCTAAGCACACCATTTTCACTGCTACATATTCCTGTAAGTCTTAGTCACCTTAAAAATTTCTCCTTTATGGTTAATTAAGATGAGCAATAGAAAAATCAAACAGGGTGACTCAGTGCTATATCTACTGTGATTACTTAATGAAGATTTTAGAATTCAGAATGAACCTAATATTTAAAGAATTAATTCCTATTATAAAGGCTTTTTCTCGTTTTTTTCTCTAAAGCTATGATAAGTCAATTAGTTACAAAAGGAAGAACATCTGGAAGTTTTCAAGGCCAGATTGGATGGGGTTTTGAGGAACCTGGTCTAGTGGAAGGTGTCCCTGCCCATGGCAGGGGTTGGAATTAGATGATCTCAAAGGTCCCTTCCAACCCAAACCATTCTATGATTCAATTTTATGTAACTTCTTTTACTGAGCTATTTTGTTTTGTAAACAATCAAAGGTAGAAATCCTTAAACTAAAAAGAATGTCCTTAAATTAAACTGCCAGATAAACCACAGCCTTTTCTTAAAGGGCACAAAGATTATTGGGCAGATTGATTCTGCTTGGTAAGGCATATCACATTGTGACAAAGTTCAAGTTCAATATGAAAATTCATAATTTTTTTTCCCCAAATGACCAAACAAGTGCCGCAAACTTCAAAAATCATGTAATACTAAGGGCTCAGCCCATCATGAAACAGAAAACTGTGACTCTTTCCTTTAAATTCTAGTACACAGGAAAACTTCAATGAGTATGTATCATTAAACTAAGTAACATCATCCTCATGTATTTCCTCAACGCTTTGTTCAGAATTCATGAACCAAAACAATTGGACTGAGAGATCCTATGCCCAGGTTAAAAAAAAATAAATGTTCTCTTGTAAACTCTTCCAGCCATCTGGTAGTTGAAATGCTTTAAAATGTTCTAGCAGGACTTACTATCAAACAGATGCCTGAGGTAAACATCAGACATGTTATCTAGGGTTTCCCTGCCAAAAAATCAATTATGTAAAACAAACTTTCAACTAGAGGCCAGGCCTGCAAAAGAAACAAATATGTGGAGGAAAATAGAACACCTTTGCAAGAAGAACAAAAGAAAAGCTCATCTGCTTCTGGCACATTCTTTCCACTACACCCTTTCACTTCAACAATTTTTCAATGCCTTCTCTTTCAGTGCTGGATATTTTGGGAAATTTCAAAATTTCTTCAGTAGACAGTTGTACAATACATAAGTGGCTCAGGCAGGAAAACACTGTTGTAAAAATCCTTTTCTTGAATGGTCCATGTTTCTGATTCATTGGAAGAAATGTGCCTATTAGAACAAGAACACAAAGCTGAAGCCTAATAGGAGCTATTAAAAAACTTTTATATGACATCTGCAAGTTAAACACTCTGTCACAAATATCAATAAGGTCAACTTCCAATCCTGAGCAGCTGGTAAAAACAAATATGATCAGTACTTGAATAAATACATTGGTGTTCCCCTTCAAATCCTGGTTTAAGACTTTATTCTCACAAACAGCCATGAAACAAATTATTACTCAACTATAACAGAAATTTGGCAGGTTGAATGACCTTGACTCACAGTGCAAGATGTTATCCTGGCACAAACACATGGTCACAGTTTTAGGCAACTGTTTTGACTTCAAACTACAGAACTATGGAATCTACTAGGGTAGGAGGTTCTACATTATTTCACCTACTTTATTTAATTGCTTGACTTTTCACACACAACCAAGCCTGATAAGAAATGCACTAGTTGGATGCTGTATTATCTGACAACTAGAGCCAGATGGTTCATGGGAATTGGGAAGAATTTCAGCTATGTAACTTTTTTGATGGAAAATTTCACTATACAAAGTCCCTTGGACTTTTCATCTACTGGAATCCAAAACACCATGAACAGCTTCAGCACAATTAATAAGGCACACACTAGAGAGGTTTATCTTTTACAGAAAGTTACTTTACATGACATCAGGAAATTTGCTAATACATTTATGTCACATTGGTCAAACTACGACGAGACGTAAATGTGTCAGACCAATAATCAGGATCTCAAAGAAACAGGCTAAATGGGAAGCATTTATGCTAAGATATCATTATAGATAATATAGTTTTTCTTTATAAGTAGCATAGATGATACAAAATAAGATACTATATAAATGTGAAAAAAATTGGATTTCCTAAGGAAAAGAGTAAGATTACTAGTTGCTGACACTGTAATTTATGATGATTTTTACACAATGATTGAAAATGCAAAAACATCCTTTGGGATTGGTCATCTTGTTCTTAGCTTGGGTTTGATTTGTGCTTAGACTAAAAAGAGGACATCAAGTTCTGGATTTCATCTTTGCTTTCATGTTCAATGACGCACACATCATTGAGGTTTTTCCTCATCTGGTTTTAGCTGGAAACAGAAAATCACAAAGAAACTCAGATTACACCAGATGAGCCCAAGGCACCAGTACATGTGCTTCACATTTCAAATGTTAAAGAATTTAGATAATAAAACTAATGAGGAAAAACTTTGGTAAACTGGGTAGGTGGGCTTAAGTGGGCTCAAGTCTGAAAACAGACAAGACAATAGACAAGACAGAAAATGAACATGAGCTATTAAGGCTATAGTCCCCAGAAGAGTTAAGGAGATGGAATAGTGCTTCCTTCAGAGAGGAGTAATTAGTTTATATTGATGAGACAATAAGAATTACTCATTTCTATAGCAGGGATGAGGTAAAAGAAATTCTTCAGAACAAACGTCACCTATTTCATGACCCATGTCTTAGTAAAGAAATTTCATACTTCTGTAGTCCAACATCCACAACTGTACAATCCCTAGAGTCACATCTGTTTTCGCCTACCCTTCCCTTATACACATGACAAAAAAAACCCAAAATGCAGAATAAAGGAAGAGATAAAAGAAATGTTTACTTTTTAACCCAGCTCCTAGTGTTTGACTTCTATGTATCATTAGTCTTCAAATAACAGTGACAAG
Source organism: Acanthisitta chloris (assembly GCF_000695815.1). Classification (NCBI taxonomy): domain Eukaryota; kingdom Metazoa; phylum Chordata; class Aves; order Passeriformes; family Acanthisittidae; genus Acanthisitta; species Acanthisitta chloris. The sequence goes on along the minus strand of NW_008687493.1, from coordinate 170,221 downwards.
AATATTCACTGTAATGCAACAACAGATTGAAGGCTAACGTGAATTGAAAGAAATCCTCAAGTAGGACTTCACTGGAGTCACAAAACACGTTTGACGTACAAACAGATTTCTCACTTAAAAAGTAGGTCTCACTACAACTGAAACAAAACCACTTCCAGAAATCTTCACTGGAAACTAGTCATCTACTAGGTGGATTCAAAACAGGAAAATAGGACTAGTGCAATGAGGAGTTACAGAAATCTGATGGCTATGCTTATACATACCCTGCATGAGACAACAGGAGAGGAAAGTTGTCTTGCAACTAGAAATGGCCATTCTGTTCTCAGAGATTTAGCCCCAAACAGATTGCATAGCCCCCTTAACTGCATAGGAATAAATAGAAATCTGGCTGAGTGTTTATGCTTTGGCTTCCCTGGCAAGAAAATACAACAGCTATATGCATCTCATAATAAATACTGCCTCATTTCCTAAAGCAGCTGCCTCTGGCCACCTAGCAGTTCTTATTAAATCCTTTCCTA
>NW_008687493.1:145436-169691 GCF_000695815.1 Acanthisitta chloris | reverse complement strand
CAGCAGTCACAACTGTACCCTAGTGACCACCCACTCTACTCCAGGCACTGTCATTAGCTGGGGCTGACTCTCTGCCAGTGAATCACAATGAAGAAGCCTCTTCACTTTCCTATCTGTTAGACTTTTCTGTAAAGGTGATGATGATGATAATAACTTTCTTATCAGAAAGAAGAAAGACGAGTGACAAAGACTGTTAATGATTTGTACAAAACTCTGATAATGTGGAGCATCATCTGACTGCAAAGTGTATTTGAGTTATGTCAGCTACAAAAAAAAACAGATCACAAAAGCATATTGGAGCATGCAGTAACATTTTATGCTAATTATTGGTGGAGAGGGAATGAGGAAACTGTCCTTCCAATATCCATCACTAATGTGACTCAATTTAGGCCTTTTACATAATCTACTTATGAGAGCAAAGAAAATCCCCACCCTATCTGCTAGATGTATACTGGGATAAATCTCCCACAGAGATTTGCCTCAATCAGGAAAGCAATCAGAATATTTAGACTTTGATGTGAAGATGGAGGCTAAAGAGGGAAACCACTCTACAAATTAAAAACTGTGCCTTCTAAATTAACAGCTAGAATAATTTGTAAAATCGATACAGTATGAATGATCAGTAATGATGTCTCATACCACAGCCTAGTCAATGCTTTTCCTGGGCATAACTGTTTAGCTTTTGAATGTGCTTATGTGCTCTAAATGAACTTAATTTGAAGTTAACATGCTAATTTGCCCTTTTTTTTCCCCCAAAAAATCACATACATAAGGTATGCTGACAGCTGTGGCTAACTGAATCACTCCTTCACACGCATGTACCACAAGAATTTAAGAGTGTGCTCTAAAATATTTTCATGCAGCATCAATACCTTCCCTAGTCAGATTTTACTTAAACATTTTTTACAAACCAAACCCATTAGCTCCCATCGAGTTCATAATCAAGCTACTGCTCTTACCCAGCTGTTTAAAAGCATAAATCGCTTTTAAGCCTCAGAACAAATACAGAAATTCACAAAGTAGCTACTATGTAATGCCAAAAACCACTGAAAAAACAGGTGAACACAACACCCTACACACAGGCAGGTTGATTATTCAAAGAAAGACCAGTACATGCTGACCAAAAACTAGTCACAGTTTTCCAAAATGAAACCAGCAAAGACAGTTGATGACACATTTGTTGAAAGATTGAGCAAAAGGAAGACTGGGCAAAGTCAATGACAGATTTTCTCCAATGTATTTTTTCAAGCAGAAATCAAAACAAGTATATACTATAATAAGAGCTAATAAAAAACCTTTGTTTGCTGCCACCACTGCACGCACTAATCTTTTTGCCAAGGTATATTTGCTTCAGGTACATACCCAATGGCAATGTTCTCTGACTCATTACATACATCTACATGATTTAAAGGCACTTGCTTGCATCTACCAACACTTGCATCTACTGCATCTCTGACACCTACATGCATCTACTACCGATTTTAAATCATGCAAATGGTTGTGTTAGGGTCTAACATGGCAACCAAATTTGAAATAATATACAATTTACCTAATTTACAAACACAAAATTTATCTGCTATTTTCAGCAAATCAAAGGAACATGAAATACATAATTCAATTATCCCAATACACTATAAATTCCAAATGGAAAATGATATGTTACACATTAACTATGATTTTAGAAAATCTTTGTTCCTGAAGCAACCTGAATGAAGTTAACCACAGTGATTTTTCTTTAAAATCACTTGAAATATGTATTTTATGCAAATTCAGGTAAGTTGAGCAGTTTTGAGTTTTACTGTATGGGTCTCTTGTTTTCCTTTTTTCTTACTGGAACAGCAAGTGAAAATTGTTTCACTTCAGATCCACAAACTAAAAGAAAATCTTTAAACAGATATAGACCTAAAATTGCTGAGCTCTGCTCAGCTATAGTTGCTAAGCAATTGATATGTTATCCTGCTTGTAAAGTGTTATATCTATATATACACATCTTTCTTGCACATCATCCCTGCATGTCCTTGAATATCATCCTGTACTCTTCATTACTGACCAACACTTTCACAGGAAAGCAAAAAGACCAAGGTATATTTTAGTTCATTTCTATTAAAGATTTAGCTGATTGAGATAAGGGATGACACGATTTGACCTTCCATTAAGAAATGTGAGCAAGTGTTTCTTTCCAGACAAATTATCAATAACATTTTAATTAAGGTTTGATTGAGCCAAAGCAATTATCACACGGCAGCAGGTAGTGAGCAGTGAAGTGCTTGGGGTATCATTCTCTCCCTGCAAGGGCTGGAGGAAGACAGAGTAATTACTATTGACGAGGCTAATCTCCCAGTCTTCTAACCTGAGGCATGCTCAGATGAGACAAATCCCACTCAGCATTCCTGGTCGACAAATTGGTCATTTACATAAACATGTTTTCTTGCCAACACATGCTATTGTAGTGGATTTCCCAAAGATGGCAGCAGGCCAGACACTTACTTAGCAGCCAATGTTCATGTCTTTTGCATAAACATATGTGCTACTCTAGCCCTTACATACAAGTCTGGAGACTAAACCTTACTAAGGGCAAGTGAAACTTTGGGTCAAGACTTATTGACGAGGGTCTGTGCCTTTGAAGTCACTCCCTATTATCATAACACCACACAGCCATAGTGGTTTTTTTCCCACTAGAGTTATCCTGTCCCCCCAAGGAAACCTGCAAGGTTTTTGGAAATAAAATTAGTGTTAGACAGACCATACACAAATTTATACATACTGGTTTAGCTGTCCAAAAGCATTACTTCAACACTGCATCTACATTATCCACACAAAGCAGTAACCCCTGGCGTGCCTTGCCCCTATCGTTTCAACACAGCTTTTACCTTTGTTCTCCAGATACCAAACTAAAACTGGGAAATGGCATTGTTTCATTCACAGGTTGTTTTTACATGGAGATGCAGTATTCATTACTGTTCACCTCCTTGTCCCCACAAAGATCAGACTGACTTCACTCCCAAGGGATGAGAGCACCCTGCCAGGATGCTTATCTACAATGAGACTAATGCACATTATTGCAATAACAATTACTGACAATAGCAACTGCCCATCCATCTCCTGCATATTTCTGTGGCCCTTTACTTGGCTCTGTTCTGCCTGAACTTACTCTGTTCTGTACAAAGGGACAGGGTACTCAGGAAATGAAAGAAAGATTAGAAAAAAAAGTAAATCCCTGCATCTACCTCTTATAAATGCTTTACCTTTTATTCCTTTTTCTAAGTTTGGGGTTTTTTTTTGAGATGACCCAAACTCAAATGCTGCTGTATAAACTAAGGAGCTACATGAAAAATACTGACAGAATTTAGACAGATTTTTTATAAAGTGACCTTCATCACGTCCTTCAAACATATTGCTAGCTATCCCTGCTGATGAGCAGCTATCACATCTCACAAGGCTCCATCACACTAGAAACAGGATATCTAACTATTCTGCATCCATCACTGGAATGATCTAAGCTTGGACTAAGAAATAACCAGTAAGCCATCTCATTTCTTAGTAGATATATTTAAAAGACTGATCTCTATAAAACAGTTTTCCTTGTACAAAAATACCCAACCAAACAAACCCAGAAATGAAAAAAGAAAATCACATATTTCTTTACATCCATGTCAAACATTCTGCATCTTCTCAATTATTTCCACAAGGAAATTTGCTAATGCATTTGCAAATTGTGATTACAGTCTTCAAAGTCTAACATTCCAATCATCTTTTATGAGTGGTTTTTTTTAGCTTTGCTGAGTAAATTTCTCTGGCCAAGTGTCCCTGACTTCTCTCTGCAGGTCAGGGGAAATTTTGTTAGCATTTATCTCTTGCACAGTGTCAGAAAGAAACAGTAATGCACTTCCTACAGACAGATAGATGCTATTTTGAATGGCATAAAATCAAAGTAGGTAAAGAAAGAAAAAGAGAATGGACAAAAGCATGTCTAAGATCAGTACACATTTTGTCTCAACTATATTTGCTTTTCCTTCCACATCTGCACACATTTCTTTGTAAATAAAGTCATTGCCTGATAAAAGGTAAGCAGCAATATGTACAAACCCTGCAATATACACTCCTCTCTGGTATCATTCATGCTGAGACTAAATGGTAGAAGAGCATTCCAGTGGCTCACCTGAATAGATTCCTAGGCTGCCTGTTGCCTCAAAAAACCCCTGTGATTTGCCCAAGTTACATTAGTAAGATTTTACATACATTTTACACTATGAAAGCAAAAAATCACTGAATCAAGTTTTGCTTTCTAAAGGGAATTGTAGAAATTCACTATGGTGAGCAGAGTAACAAACATAATTTGATACAGGTGGCATCAAGGACACAGTCCTGCAAAGAGCAAGGAGTTGGACTCAACAATCCATGTGGGTCCCTTTCAACTTGAGATGTTCTATGATTCTATGATACTCACTGAGCGAATAAGGAAAAGTAACTAACTGAAATATAAGATGCATTTATTAAACTTCACCTGACAATTCAATCTCTTTTGTCCTTGAAAAGTTTAGTGATAGCTTAAAGATGACAGCTGTAGATTTCCCTCCATGGGGTTTCAGAGGAGTTTGCTCTTAATATATTCATCATGAACTGATACCTTCGCAGGGATGATACGAAGATTACACTTTCTCATATCTGTTGTCAGACACCAATAAAATGGATTCCAGTAAGTATGTAAGGATTTGGTCTGAAACTTTTCACTCTGTGTGCCTGTTCATTAGAGTCTCTTGGTGATGGGGTCAAGCAAGGAGGAAGGGAGAACACACAGACTGCTCGTAAATCTCAGGTTGCTACCTCCCTGTTCATCTGTTTTCAACAACAGTTATGAATTTTGACATTACATTGCTGCAGTAATGAAACCAGAGCAAACCTTCACAATAAATATCCAGTCAGAAGTGAAAGCCTCTTTCTGTTAGGTTCCCAAGCCAGCCAAGGGAAATACCCCATAAGGTGCTTCAGGGACACTACTACCCCCAATCCTACAGGACCAGACATAGGTGGGGCAACACCTTGCACTGTGGCCTTAGTCCAAATCTGATTGGAATAACACTGGTAAAATTTGCTGTGCCCTGATTGTTGCAAAAAGTGTTGCAAAATTCAAAAACATTGGGAATTATATGCCTTCCCAAGCCAAGTATCACCTCATTGGAGGGCACAGGTAGATGGAATCAGTCACCACACAGCTCCTGGAGCTCTTCATTTACCAACATAACTGTAATTAACCTTCCTGTGAACACACTGCTGTTGCCATGGGAATCCACCCTGGACATGAAGATAGTTTCATTATGTACTGCATATGCCCAGGAAAATTTATGCTTCTAACAACTGTTCTGTCACGAAAGGGTGTCAAAGCAGTTGTGAGCATCATCATTTTAGGGAGAGATGGGCTGACAGCTCAAAAGGAAAGTCATGACCAATCTAAAGAAATTAAGGCCACTAGAGGTCCTGGGGAACTCAGAAAGCCATGTCACACCAGTTCAAATCACCTTTCCTTCCACTTCTCCTGAGTAAGCAATCACTGCAGCAAATAAAAATTTCAGAGCAGGAGGGAAGAGTGAAGGAGAACATTCTGCTGCATTTCAACATACAAATGGAATCATATTAAACAACCCCACAAATTAAAAAAACAAACTAACAAAAAAAGAATTATCACTTTCACCTAATGCACAATAGGCAAAGAAACTGAATAGCACTATTTATTCTTAAAATGAATGCAGATATCTGAGAAAATAAGAATAAAATCCAACCAGAATAGCACCTTACTAGCTAATATTTAGTTTGCATTCCATGATTTGCATTATAATCACCATCTACTTTCTTCTCAGAAAGGATTTCTAAAGACCAACATAATGAGATTTGCAATTTACTGTATTTGTAATTCTACATTACCGTAAGAATCTCGAGCATTATTGAAATTTATCAAATAATATTTATTAGCATTCCAGGAAGCCTTGAATTCAATATTAATCTACATTTGTCAAATAAAGAACATAAAACGCATTTTGAGCTGCATTATCTTTTCTTTCTTAAAAAAATTGCATTTGTATATTCACTAATTTTCAAAATTCAGTGTCTATTACTTCTATAGATCATTAGCTCCCACTGAACCCTAATACACTTTTAATGAAAAAGAAGGTAAAACCCCCCAAACATCTGTGGATCTGAGAATATCTAACATGAAACTTTCCAGAGCAATATAAAAGTATTATTGATGTGTGCCTCAGTTTTCCCCAAGACATGCTTCATCTGTCCTTGCCTAACCAGGAAAAAAAGCACTCAGGCACCTAAAATTCAAATCAGGCAAAACTTAAGCAGAGTTCAAACAAGAGAGCTACAAAATAATTTTCACTGTAACACCTTCCATACCTAATGGTCCTTGAGAACTTCTGTTTTTTTTCTGGGAAAATTACCAGGTTACTTAGAGTTTGCTGTTGTACATTTGTCACCTTTCTTCAGCTGTGCCTATAAATGCATGCCAACTCCAGGTAGATTCACAAATTCAGACATCTGTAGGCCTAAAAACTGTGTCTACTAATCTGAGAAATGTACTTAGCCCATGCCCATGAGCATGGAGAGCACCAAGCTCAAAAAGGAGGAAAATTAAGAGCAGAAGACAGCAACAATTCTCCTATTTTCCTAATAGTGTGCAGTGGCTGGGGCCTCTGCACAGGAATTGCAAGACCTGGATTCTACATCTTCACCTGAAAACAACTTATTTGTTTTTTATTGAAGAATAAGAATATAAAAAGCATAAAGCAGATTCATACAGTAGCTGCACCATGACTTCTGAGCTGTGCTGTATCCTGAGAGACAAATGCCTACCCCAAACACACTCCAGTCAGGCCACAGACACAGTTTTTGCATCCTGTATTGGTTCATGTTTTACTGTCAAAAGACTCACCGGTGATTCCAGGCTTCAAAAGTGTTAGTGAGGGTTAACAACTACAGAAGGGGCAAAAGCAGACTTCAACATTTCAAGGGCAAGAGGGGCTGGTGGGGCTTGTATGTGAAAGATTAACAGCAGGATGGAGGTATAGTATTGAGATCTGCCTGACTTGAAGGGACTGGATTTGAAGGATCAGGGATCACAGGTATTTAGGCTGCAGATGGGAGCAGATCTCTTTCTTTCTCCTCCTCCATACCATGTTCCTTCTGGATCTCACTCTCTGCCCTCATTTCTTCATGCCACTGCTGACAGTCTACAGCTGCTACTGCAACACCTTTGCATTACCTCCTGCAGCCCCAGGCAACTGGTTCTTGCTTTGAGCTGGCCCAGACAGCCCTGCACAGTTCATATCTTGGACACCTGACAGCCCACATGCTTTATAAAAAGCAGATCCTGGAACGTGGGCCTCTGGGCTGTGATCCTGGAGCTGGATATTCAAAAAACAACTGTGATGATAATCAGCAGTGTTATGAGTCCTCTCCCAGGTCACCTGAAGAGCTGCTGGGTGATACAGTAGGTTTTGAGGGAATGAAGTTGAGGATGCCTCACTGTCCCTTTAGGGGATTTAAAACTAGTTGAAGTTGAGATTAAAATTGCTTTTCTGTTCTTTTTACTTTTTTTCTTCTTATGGGGCTGATCTGAAATTCACAGCAGTCAATAGGAAGACCTGTAATGACAACAGTTTCCTTGAGCTGGGTATTTGCTATTGACCCTCTATGCTTTTAGGAGTCCTCTCTGCTCAATGGCTTCCAGGCTCAGACTAAAAGCTTTGCAGAGTTTTTTGCCTTGTATAGCACTGACACTATTCATGATAAAGAGCAGCTACTACAAAGAAGGCAATAAAGTACTCATACCACCTCAATTACTAGAAGATAACCTTTAAATGTAATTATTTTCATGCTTTCTTGAAGACATGAGTATAAATGCTGTCATAGTTGAGTTTTTCATAGTTGGAAGCATTTAAACATCTCCACTGTGTATATGTAGTAAGCACAGTGAATGTACTCTAAGTTCTTCAGTTTAAGATTAAAGTGTGATAATCAATTTTTGCTTTCTTCAAGGCACTATTGCAATGATAATCCAAGAGGGGAGGCAGAGTAAGTACTTCACACACCCTCCACTATTTTCACTGACTGCTTGAAAGGTACTTTGCTATGCTGCACAACAGCTTTTGTCACTTTGAGTACTGAGCTACCTCTTTCTGATTACCAGTTATGTCCTCCTGAAATGAAAGTGCTGGAAAGCAACTGCACCTCTGTTTGATGTTAAAGTTTACCATTTGGCTAGTGTAACTTTCCAAATTGCAGCAGTTGTTTCTTATATGTTCTTTAACATGTTCTTGGAGTTCATTTTTAATGGCACCATTTAATCAGGTACTTATATCAGAAGACAAGAAGCCTAGGGGAAATTAGACACTGACCCATGAGATTTACTGGGTGATTTTAGACAACTTTTCCTTGTGATTAATCCAATTAATCTGGGGAAAAAAACCCCACAACCCAGTGCCTCCCTGCCCTGAAGAGAAAACAAACCAAAACCAAAGCCAAACAAACCTCACAACTGTGTAAAAAAAAATCTCAGATCTTGCAGAAAATTGGAGGTGACATGTCATCTGAGCTCACCTTTCAATGCTATCTTACATGGGCTGAGCACATTCCTGACATTTCAATTTTATAAATTATGTGTGCTGTAAACTTCTAGAAGATGGAAAAGCAATCCTGAGAAGTCAGCTGTGCCAGCTTGCTAAATCACTATATTTCTTTAAATTTACATTTTGGACTTAGAAATCGCTGGCAGAATTTCAATTAGTGCAAACTGTGGTGTACTAAAAAGCTGAGCACAAGTAAATACCCTTCTAGTTTGAAGTTTTTATTGTAATGAATGCATGAGCTTCCCAGTGAAACATGACTAATGCTGTAGCAATGGATGTTTGCTTTTCAAACAGAAATCAATCTAATAAACAATTTACTCACCTAACACTGCAGTGCATTTTTTGAAGCCATGTGTGCAATGTCTCTTTAAAAGGTGCAGCAGGGATTTAGGACATCATAATGTGACCCATTATTTCCCAATCCAAGACTTGACAAGATGTTCTATTTCTGGAAATATTTTTGCTACTATTTCTTTCCCTGTGTGCTCCCACTTCTTCATCACTTGGGTTTTAAAAATTTATTGCTTATTCTCTGTTCCTCCAAATGCCATTTTCTATCACTCCCTGCTGTCTTCCTCTGCACTTGTCTGGAGCTCTGAATTGAAATGGATTATCTGAACTCAGCACTGTCTCCAGAAGAGTCACCACGATGACAAAATTCAGGGAAATAAAAACATCTCAGTCATTGATTAGCAGGAGAAAAGGGCCAGGCAGGACAGGTGGGAAAGAAAGGGAGATGAGTCTATGATTATTTAAACCTCCCGGGTGAGTCATGATGAATAAAACCCTGCACCCAGCTGAAACTAGGAACTTAGGAATCATGGATGACATACTTTAGGAAACTGATTTACAATGTTTCCCATAGCACTATATCCCTTGGAAGCACAACAGAGTTGCAAAGGCAGTATTTCTGAATTGTAATTTAGAATACCTCACTGACAAGTACACAGCAACACACCTTCACAAATCAGCTGTTTGCCTTAATTTACCACAAAAATCCACAGCATGAAGGATTTCTGGGGTCTACTGTTGTGTAAAAATGATGGAGCTCATTTCCAAAACCAACTGCAATTAGCCTTCTCAGCCTGGTCGAGAATGACAAGCAGTTGGAAAGAAAGCTTATGGATAAAGTCACTGACTGCATCCTTCTGCTCCAAGTGGGAGTCAGTGCTGCAAGTGTGAGGGGAACATGAAAAATCAAGAAATTGTCAAGGACTGAGAGGAAGCAACGCTGATTCAGTAGGATTTAAAAAGCAAAGAAACAAAACACAAAAGAAAATGGCTTTGTACAGATGTATAGCTTGACACTGGATTTTGTTCCAAAATAGACAATTTCCAGGTAGAACAGCCCAGCAGTACCAAGAAATCACTTTTGTAAGTACTTTCTTGTTTGGTTATTACAGACTTTTTTTCTATTAAAATAATAGACATGTTGACTTATAGAAATCTCTAAAATAAAATTATATGTAAACATAAAACTATATTAGTTCTAAACCTAAACAAATGCCTGCAAAGAGCAGGAAATGTCCCTTACTGAGCAATAGCTATTATTGTTATTTTTTCATGCTATACCAGACATATTATAATCTTCACATATATTATCCAAAGTACTTTCACATTTTAGGTATTATATGCTTCATAAATCAGAATATTGTCTCAAGTTGCCCCAAGGGAGGTATAGACTGGATATTAGGAAAAGTTTCTTCACTGAATGGGTTGTTGAGGGTTGGAACAGGCTGCCCAGGGAAGGGAGGGAATCACCACCCTTGGAAGAGTTCAAACAATATGTAGATGTGGTGCACAAGGACCTGGTTTAGTGGTGAACCTGGCAGTGCTATATTTATAGTTGGACTCAAAAATCTTAAGAGTTTTTTTCCAATCTTAAGGATTCTATAATTCTGCAAGTCTAAGTTTCATACACTTCACCAATTACAAGTAACTCCCTCTACTTCAAAGAAGTTTGAGTTTGACTTGATACCTTGGTAAATTCTAGTAGACAAAAGCTATCTTCCTCCAAAAAAAAAAAATTGACAGGTTTGTCACACTTCATAAGTGTATTCATTTTTTTAATACACAGCATGAGAATGGTGGAGAACCCTCCTTTTTCTCTTGATGTCTTTATTGAGTGGATGTCACTTAATTTCATTCCTTGGACAGCTTTTACTGCTAGACATGAGCATTTTCTTATGAAATTTCCTTTACATATGTTATCTCCTGGGATATTCTGCTCTTACTATTCATTTAATATCACTTTCCCTAACCTTCACAAATAAAAAAATCCTCTCGATGGTGTCTAAAGCAGTAGATGGGGTGACAGGAAAGACTGATGTTCAATACCATTCACAAATTAGCAGACAACTAATAAATCACAACAGTATTACAATAGCCTGCAGGAGACATGTCCCTGTTTTGGGTGATCAATATGAAGAAACACCAATAAATGCCAGAAAATGACCAAAGCTTGACGGATTGACAGGCCTATTCCAGCAGGTGCAATTCAAACAGTAATATCCCTGTGAAGGTGATAACATCTGAATGAATAAGGGTAAGAACAAAAAAAGTTAAACCCTGAGGAAGAGATCAGGTCCAACATCTAGTGATGGGAGTGACAGCCATGCTATTACAGGAATAAGTCTTAACATTACCGTTAGCTCAGAAAAGATTCAAAAGTTTGTAAAGGAGGTAATTTGGACAAATTTGCAGTGATCTATTTAAGTCAGAGTTGGTTAATTGTGACAGAAAACAAATGAAGAGTAAGAGATGGCTCACCATTAGAATGGCAAAACTGAAAACAAAATGATCAGTCAATGCTAATTTTTTTTTAAGAGTACATAAAGAGTGATACAGATCAGACAACTGCAGCAAAGATCATGTTCCAACTGCTTATTCTGTTTGGGAAGCAAGAACATAGAACAAGCCAGTTCTTATTAAAGTTTGATTTTTAAGTCTCTTATTTTTCCAGATCTCCTGAGGAAGGTTTTCATTCTGCAAATGAAGCTTACAGTCATTTTTTGGTCTAACTTTGCCAATTAATTTTTAATAAGAATTTAAGAGGTCAACATTAGCTTAGTTTTCTCAGAGATTTTTGTTACTCAGAAATCATTGATTCACAGGTTTCTAATGGAAAGGATCACCACAACTCCTCGTCTGAAATTGGCACAGTAAAAACTATGCAACATCACTTATTATTCTCAAGCTCAACTGGTATTTGTCTATAGTATATTATAAAATAAATCAATAGTTTCAAGCCAGGAACATCAAGAGGTGAAAGTCACAACCCATTAAAATTTGCATGCATTATGAAGTTTAAATTGTCTGGCTTAGTGTTTCTAGAAAATTACCTCCTCTTCCCATATTCATAAATCACAGTTACACCACAGTCACACCATTTTTTTGCATTTCTTTTGATAAACTAATGAAACTGCAGCACTTAATTTTATTTTTTCTTAAATATATATATACACAAAATTCCACAAAATATGCACCTTTCCAGCAGTAAAACAGTCACCTAATTTGTCACAGTTTGGACTTCTTTACTATGCTGCAAAATTTTCCCACCCTGCACGAACTCATGAGCTGCAAGGTGAATCACAAGTAAATGAAAACTGTCATCTAGCTGACAAATCCACTGAATTGTACTGGAGGTTACTAGTGATTTTTATTCATTTGAGAGGATTACCTCTACAGTTTAAAAAAAAAGCAAAAGTTTTTAGCCATTCAATCTAGGTGCTGCTCTTATTTTACTTTCTCAGCAAAATGAAACAAAGATATGAAAATCTTTCCTAGATGCCAAAGTAAAAAGGAAAAAAGGGAACTCATTTGGTTTGAGTAGAAGGAAATATTGGGTACAGCCTTTAATTGCTGACATTAAATGCTGACATTAAATGCTGATAAGGTTTTAGAGCACTGGTATTACTTAATCACCTGAGAAGCCACACCAGGATGGGTAACTGCACTGTGAATTAGGGTGAGAGCTTAGAAATTCTGATAACAACACACAAAATCCACTTGTAAAATACACTGGAAAGATTTATTGTTAACCTGACATGACTGAAGCACTTCATCCTCAACTGCCTTCTTAACTGGTGTTGAGCATTCAAAGCACACCTGTGGTACATTTCTAGCACCTTTCCTGCTCTCTGCAGCTCCTACAGCCTCACATCAGCAGCTCTCACACACACTGCCCAGTTGCTTAATCCGTCCTTAATTTCCTGATAAATGATTTGTCTTTGCTCAGGTTCTGAATCTGCCTGCTGTTCCCATCTGTCTTTTCCCTTAACCCTTTGTGATCTTCCCTTACCAACTGCCCAACAGAAATTCCATCAACAGCCACATGTAAAAATGTCCCTCCAGCATAGTGATAAATTTTTCCATCCTTCTAATCCATCTGTATAGGTGGTCAGTGTTCAGTGTGACACACCTTGAGTCCAGCTGAAGATCTAACAGTTAATAAAAGGATAGTAACGTGATATATTAACCTATCATCATGGATCCAGACCCTAAGAAATCAAACCACATAGCACCCAAATTCATGCATATCTTTTACAGATATGATGTCATACAAATTGTGATACTCTCAGGTCCATCAGGAATTGGAACTCGTTTAACTTCTCTCCAACACACTCCTCTTAACTGAAGCTGTACCTCAGGCCATTAGCAAAGATATTTAAGAGAGGAGAAGAAATAGAATACCTGCCAATATGTCTGACAGAAGAAAATACTAAGATAAGCCATAAGCATAAACATAAGACTGTGCTCTGGCATTTCTGTTGAGTACATGCAACAAAAGGATTGTTTAAGCTACACTGGTCTCAGAGCTCTACCTCTTATACTTGGTAATTTTTTTAAAGGAACAAGATGCAGAAATCTCAGTAAAAAATTCTTCAGTTGAAGAGATTGTAACCTTGGCTCATGTAAGGCAAAGTCATGATAAGCATTATCAGTTTTTATCCAATCTGCAGAAAAAAAATTCCTTAATGATCTCACAAGGAATCCAACCAAGCTACGTTTAGCTAATTTTTATGTTTAACTGCCACATATCAAGTGCTCAAAACAGAACTCTGCAATTTTTAAAAGTATTAAAGAAGAGAGGAAACACCACATTGAGCAAAACTTTGTAAAACTCTCAAATTACTAGGCATGCATATTTCTCAATACTACTGCCAATTAAAAATAAATTTTATTTCTTCTCTAGTAATGAGCCACCAAGCTCATCTTTTTATCTACAATTTAATTAATGCACTAAAACTTTTAGAAGATCTTCTATTATTTATCCTGAGAACATTGAGTGCAAGAATGGATAGAGATGTCATATATCCTGCAAAATACCCTCATGTAAACACACACAAAAAAACAGATAAGAAAGCAGCACATCAGAAATCCATCATGTGTGTACAGAATACAATGGGGACTTAAGTGTCAAATCTCACAGTGGTGAACTTCATCAAAGAAAAAATTACAGCTTTGTGTCTTCTTTGAATAGTGGACCAGGATTTTCTTCAAAGCTTTCTGTGAAATCCACTTCTAGCAACCCCAGAAGTGACCTTTAATCTTTAAAGTCACAAGCAAAAAGGTGCAATTTTAGGGATGTAACAGATACAAGAGTGAATTCTTTAACCAATTGACCATTTTTATTAACACAATTGAATTTTAATACAACTTCCTCTAAACCTAAGCAGTAATGAGATCTAAAGATTCTAGGTTTCTCATTAAGAGGATATCTCAAGGCCTTGCCTTGAAACAACACACTGAAAGAGATCTGCTACTGTAAGCACATTTGTTCTCCAACAGAAAACAAATCTGATGTCACTGTAATGTGACTTATAATACCTGGTTACCACAGAAGAAAACTTGTGATAAGATGAAGGAATTTCCCTGTAGCATAGGATAAATCTATTTGAACAAAGAAAGACCATTTCTCCTTATCCTGAAGTACACAAATGTAATGAAATTTGCATTATAAATATGTATGCAACGTTTCATCGTGAAAGACATTCTCTTTTGGAAATTTTCACAACTCTTTATGGGTTCTTTGCTCCAAACTCAAACTGGGATCTCAACATCATACTGAATTGCTCAGAAATTTGTCATCACCAGAAATACAGCTTCATTTATTGAATCACCCTGAACTAGTCACAGATGGTCACAAAGTTTAAAATGTACAGTGTCAGCAAAGAATCAAAGTTTGCCACATATTCTGACAAAAACCACAGGGTTTTCAGTGAATGAACCAATGTCAGTGATAGAAAAAGTATTTCCCACTACTGCTCTCCCCTCGCCTGGACAAAGAAAGTTCATATTTGCCAAAAAGCTTCATGCATTTATCCTAGACTAATTTCAGTACCTTGAAATGTCACCACAGGAGGATACTGCAGTAGAGGCTCAACTGCATACAACGGATCAGTTCAAAATCAGAAAGTCAGTGAAGCAGCACCCATCCAACTCTTTCTTGCCTTTGAGTCACTTCTGAACAGCCTCGGTTGTAGTAGCAATTCCTTCACAGCTTACGATGCACACAGCACTAGCTAAGCTAGTGAGAAATTGAATTTTGAGGTAAGTATGTATTTAGAAGATAAGAAATGTGAGAATTTCTTTCTGGGTTTTAAAACTGAGTCTGGTTTGGATTAGAAGAAAAAACCCTTATATTTTGGTGCTATACTAATATTTAAGTAGGCTAATAGCGAATATTCTGGCTAATACTGAAATTAGTGAGGTTTTCCTACTGTGATGCCTTTTTCTTTTTCATTCATTGCATGAAGCTGTTTTACAAATATGCTGAAACTGTGGCTTTGAATGGCTTTAACAACATAGGAGCTATTGATTTTTTGCACCCAGTTCCAAGAGCTGATGAATGTCCTTTTTCCACTTCAGGAGAAGAGAGATGACAGCTCTTCCATCTGTTGGGACTGAGAACCTTTGTCACTGAAAAACAGCTAGGTCTTTTTTCCTCCTGAGGGAGGAAAATCAGACAAAATTGGCCATGTAGATGTTCTTTAATAGACAGTGCTTAAACTGAGAGTCTATAGCAACACAAACTCTTTCTATAGCTGGTTTGTTTGTGTCCCAGGCACATGAGCCAAGGGAGATGGCAGAATTATTTGCTGGATGTTGCTGCTACTGCAAGATAAATACAGTAATTCTTCTTTTTATCTGTGAAGTGCCTTTCAGATAAACAGGCTGACCTGAAGTGAAGCCCTTTGCTGTTTAAAAACAAACCCAGAAAAGATCTATTTTCCCAACAAAAGCAGGACTGAGCAGAGAGATGGCTTTGGACCTGATGTTTAAGAACAGCATTTGAAACGACCCCAGCCAGGGTTACATAAGCAAGACGTGGGGGGAAATGAAAATTAAAAAATAAAAAATAGAAGCTCAGTGGCCACTAAAGAAGTTATGGGACATAGAAACAAGACTATAACAAGACTGGAATTTGCAGGACCTTTGCTGTCAGGTTCTGCCAAATCAAAGTCAGTAACAAGCCCTGGCCAAGAAGCATTGGGCCCAGAGGGGCCATTAGGACAGGGTTAGGACAGAACTACAGCTCTCCAGTGGAAGGGTTGTGCTCTGAGCTGCTGACTGCTGTAACAGCATTTTAGGAGGAAAGTAATCTGTTAGAAAATGTTTTCTCTACTTCATCTTTGAAAGACTTAAATGTAGAAATGCCTTTGCACAGAGGAATGAGAGAGCAAGGGACTAGGTTATGTTCCTCTTCCAAGTTCAATACATATCAAACTGCATTACATCCTAGTACTTTCATGTATCAGTAACATACAAGAAACATTCAATTACAAACATGCTGTTTCCAAGAATCCAACATAAAGCTAGTCGATGTTACTCGATAAATCATATGCATCTATTACCCTAGGACAGAGCTCCTGCTGTATTCCCCCAATACCAAGTACAGCCACCCGTTCCTGAAACCTCAAATAATGGAAACCTTTCTAGACAACCTGTTTCAAAGCCTCACCATCCTTCTTGTTTGAAGTTTTTTTTCTCATGTATAACCTAAATCTTCCTTGTTGCAATTCAAGTGTGTTTCTCACTGATCTCCTTGTGAAAAACCGTGAATGTATTCTCTACCTCTTTGCAGCAGCCTTTTATATATTTGAAAGCTCTTATCATGACACCTTAGTCTTACCTTCTCTGTATTAATAATAAATAAAAAAATCCAGTTCCTTCAACCTTCTCTTATTGGTCTTTTTTCTTTCTATTTTTTTTAAACAGACTTCTGAGGACTCTTGTTATTTTTCACTGCTCTCCTAAATTGGTCCATATCCTTTTTGACCTTAGGAGGCTCAAGGAGAACTAAAGAATTTCTTCTGCTGTTTAACACAATGTTCCTGTCACACACTCCAGATGGTGTTTGACATCATTGACAAGATATTGTTTACCTAAGTTCAAGCTAAAATTGACTGTTAAACCCACATTTTTTTCTTGTATTGCTGTTGCCTAAGGAGTCTGCTTGTACAGTTAATTATTCCGATCTAAATATAGAAGTTTAAATCTGTCCTTTCTACATAGCAACTCAGCTAAGCTTATTTTATTTTTCCCACAGTGTTTCAGTAACAGAATGACTAGAATGATTTTATATTCACAGAATTCAGATCTTGTCTTCCAAACATCCTTGTATGTTTTCTAATTTTGTTGTTCACCTGAAGTCTGACTAAGCAGACTTTGTCCTTCATTCGAAGTATTTAATGAAAATATAGAACAGTAATTGGGCTAAAGTCCTGAAAATTCCAATTTAATATATCTGTCCATTCTGACATATTTTCTGATGTAAAAGTATGCAGACATCTACAGCTTCTCTTCTATCTACCAGAATTGTTAAGCTGTCAGAATAATTAAATTTATGACACTTTTTTCTTGATTAACCTTGATTTCTTGATTACAGTTATTATGCATCATCATTATAATCTTCTAGTTGCTTACAAAAAACATATATTTATTTGCTCCACTGTTTTTCTAAAATAATTAGTTAAGCTGACAACTTTGTAATGCTAAGATTCTTCCTCCTTCCCTTGTTTTCCAGATGGCATTATGTTTGCCCTTTCCACTCAGGTGTTGCTGAAAAAATATCATGGCAGTGAAGACCAGCCAGTTTCAAAAAAACTGGATTATTTCTCACCTATATGCCTCTGTTATCTGAGTCTGGAAGGTGTTATCAAAGTACTAGTAACATTTATGACCAGCATTTAGACCTGCACAAAATGCAGCAGTGACAGAGCAGAAGATTAAAGTCCAAAGTTTTCGTCTACTTAAAAGGATTCAAATCCATGTCTCCTATCAAAGAGAGATTACTAGAGGTCAGCATTCATCCTCAACCTTTCAGCACCTGGGCCCATTTCCACTGAGCAGGCTGCAGTAGCACCTATTGCAGTGTTATTCCAGGCTAGGCAAGATGTCCAGGCATCTGTACTGTCCATATGCAATGAGTGCAAATACTGCAAAGTACAGGAATCTGCTTAAGTACTTTCTTAGCAATCCTTCTATTGATTCTTGCCATGATTCATGACAGTTCCTTGCTTTACAAGCATGAAGACCATATACTCAAAGGCACTGAGAGTTGAAGAGTTCTTCCAGTAGTGTGGGTATCTAACAAGGTTTCATATGTCATGCAGTCTGTTGCAATTATTATAGCTGACAATATTTTAAAATATAAATCATTGTACATATATACTCTTAAAATCAATGCTAATATTTATCAAACTCCTTTAGAACAGTATTTCCTATTTCACCACAGTGTATTAGATTCATTTATATCAGCAAACCTGAATTTTCCTTTCTAGAAAAACACTGATTGAGGCCACGTACTTTGAAGTACTTACATAGTCTTTGAGCCTAAAAACATCGCTGAAAGAATGCTTACTCACTTCTGAGATAAACTATAAGAAAGGCTATTATAATTTCCTAATACATAAAAATTCTTAGCTGAATTCACCCATATACACAAAGCAGTGATTACATTCAACAAGCTGAGCAGAGAGATGACAAAAAAAAGCCCATAATCCCTACCCCCAACAGAAATACCTTTCAATGGTATCTGTTGATGCTACTTTTAATTTCCTTCATAAAAGTGACAAACCCCTCACTTTAACATAACACAGCAGACTTCTGATCAACACAATCACCTTCTATTCTGGATTGCTTTAAGGGTTAAAAATCCCACAAACAAAACTAGAAGGTTGCACCTACCAAAAAAAATATATGGAAGACATTCATGACTCCTCACTTCAGGATGGACAGAATTAGTACAGGGAGAACAAGGAAAGCAGGCAACATAAATACTGAAATGTAGTGTAACTGATAGAAAATAATATAAACTACTATATTATAAGGTATGAAGCATCAGTAATTGCTTAGAAAAGATGCTTACAAAGGGCACAACCCTTATTATTACAGGGCCATATTACATGGGAATGCCTGTGGGGGTTCCCCTTACACATCTGCAATTTAGCAGCATTGAAAATGAATACAAGTAAAGCAGTAAGAATCCTCTGTGGACTTTGGTTTAGCCCCACATGGACTTCTCTGTCATTCCACCTGATTTCAGTGTTAGTAAGAGGTTATCTTGGATTGCATTTGCATGTTTGCAGGTTTATTTAAACTGTACTGCAGTAGAATCTGTCAGCACCTTTGAAGCAAAAGGCTGACAACTTTTTTGGAAGTAACCACAAGATACAAATAGCTACATGGTTATAAATCCAGGCCAATTACGAGGTCTTCAGGCTATTTTATACAATCCTGTTGGAAGACTATTCTAAAAACTTTTACTTCCAGATTAACAAAAATAACATTTCCTCTTCAAATTCATGGCTGAGGCTGAGAACATCTTCAACACAAAACCAAAGTGAGCAATGGCACAGGAACATGTTTTGTTTTGAAACTCACTCACAGAGCAACACTTCTGAGCACAGAAAAAGGCCTAAACCCAAGAAAAACATTGTCACTAAAGCTCAGTGGAAGAAGAAATGACCACGTCTGTTTTGCAGAAAACAGAAATGCTTACACTGCACTCCATTTAAAACGCTGAAGTTTGTTTAAAATGCTGAAGTTATGTCAGGTTCACTACCATTTCGTTAATAACACACAGCTATTTGTGGGGAAAATAAGAGACCTTGAGAGTAGCAAAGTAGGTAAATCCCTATGTATGGGCTGATCCTGTGGAGCACTCTCAGAGCTCCAAGTGGAAGGCTGGCAGTAGCTCCATTTGACCAATGGGAACTGGTAGCACAGCAGGAGTTGAGCTGATGACTAGATGTTATGCTGGAGAGAGGCCTTAGTCCCTGTCAAATGTCATTCAAATTAATTAGGTATAAGCAGAACCAATGGTAGCACTTCTCTCAGGATAGATTCCAACCAACAGGTTTTGAACCTACTTGTCTCCTTCCAGTCTAAAATACACCAGAGTCTAAAATTCAAAGAAAACTGTTTTTTCTGTAAGTTGTAAGCAAACACCTACAAGACTTATATCAACTTCATATTGAAACATAACTCCAACTGCACAAAATGATCCAGGAGAAGTCTTCCACTCAAGGACTTTATGTTCTCTCATCACAAATACCGTCCATGAAAACCACAGGCTACATGCAAGAGATTACAGAGTTACAACTGCAACTTTGAACTACTGAATGAAGAAAGTCACTGACTTCAGTTAAGGGCACTAACCCACTAGAGGCCAACTAAATGTCTCTGGGTACCTATTGAGTACTTGTTAGCAGATAAAACTCCCTGTCAGATTTAACTAAGTTTACATTGAACAATTAGCATAGGAGTCCCTTTCCTTTGAAAAATATTTTACATTCCTACAGCCTTGACCTACTTCTTCTTGGAGAGAACATCTCAGCCTTTTCCACAAGTACCAAATCATATAATTGACATCAATGTAAGTAAACATTGACAAATTGTTCTCTTTTGAGTTTACTACTTTGGTTTGGAGCTGAACAGTGCAAAAGCTTGACCACATTTTCCCAGCTTTATGGTCAGTGCAACAAAAAGTAATGCAGATATGCTTTTGTCACTGGTCACCCCTCCTCCCCTGAGGGCTGGAACCTATAGCTTTTTTGTGGAGTCTGCATGTAGATTCAAGGCATGTTTACCTTACCATTTTAAGAGTGATCACTGACAATATTGAACCAGCTACCATTACATTCACACCAACTTCTTTGTAAGTCTTGGACAGAACAGACAGCAGGCTGTGGGTATAGTTTACCAAGGTAGGTTTTCAAGTTCTAAGTAGAGTTCCTCTTTCTATGCTTGGACCATGTCAGTTCTACAGCTCAGATCTTTGAAGCATCAATGTAAATACTATGATAGTAACTCACCAACCACAACCAGCTGTAAAGTGAATCTGTGCTTGAGTACAACACGAAGATTTTGACAGATAGATAAACAGGTGAAATTCCCAATCTTGCTAGTTTCTGCTGGGAAGTTAGAACACGTAGTATAGTATCCGAGCTTCTCTAGCAACATAAATTTTCCACTGCCTCATAAGCGTAACAAATGGGAAAAAGTTGTATCATCGACAGTCTGATTAACCAGAATTTTTCCTTTTTTCTTATTATGAATAATGTTGAAAATGCTACAATAAATTCAAATGTCAGGACCTATCAAAAACTCCTTGCTAGAAGAGGCTTGATTTTTAAGAGAAAGAAATCCATAGAGATCTGACTTATTAATGGTTTATGAAAAATTAATTCATGTCAAGAGGACATTAAATGTTCATCTTATTAAAGAAAATATAATGATTGCAGTGAAGATAAAACAATCTTACTACGAAGAAAATGGTAAAACATATTAATAGGATTAATATTGAAAATGCATTGTCTAGAAACACCATAAATGAAATGCTAACATGGTAACTAAACTATTGAAAAATATTCTCCACACTTAGTTTTAAGTTAAACAAATTCAGGAAACATATATCTTGCTGAGACTTGATCACTTAAGATCAATAATTTTGATATAATGAAAAGAAATTGTTTGGCAATCCTTTGCTTAACCCCAGAGTACTCCTACACTTAACACAATTTTTTAATGAGGTTAACACAATGTCACTAAAGGAGCAGGGATTTGAATTCCAGTCCTTCTGTATTTTTTTATGAATCTAAGTAAATATTTTTTTAAACTAATAGTAGCTTCTAATGAGAGGGTTTAATGAAAAGCTTTTGTAAAATGCAAGACTCTCAGATATGTATGATTAACAGGCATATAGGGATATATGTCGAGATTGTATATTATAGAGATGTTAATATATTTCATCAGAAGCAATACAGGTTATAAAAACAAAGCAACAAAAATAGATAACATCCTCTTAACAACAATATTCAAAGAGAATGTTAAACTGTTTTTACCAAGAATAATTGTTTTCTTGTTGTTCCACAGAGATAAAAATTGCCTCATTACAGAATTTATATTCCTATATTTTCAGATGATCAATGAAATATTATTTTCCAGCTTAAATGATAAAACATCAGTAAATATAAGAAAAAGCTTATGGCTTCATAGAGTACTTGCAAGGCTGAAATTTAAGTTTTAGATAGCTGTGATATAAAATACCTTTAAAGTTTTTATATGAAGGATTTGTACTTTTCTCAAACAGATATCACTTCCCTCTTCATTTGCATGGACTTTTGCACCCAAGTTATTAAATGGAAATATCACACCTTAAGGGGTAAAATTGACACTGAAAATAAAATCTTTTTCGACTGCAGTCATCAAGAAAAATAGCAAGTGCAACGATCTGCTATGCTTTTTATTCAGCCACAATTTATTTTAAACTTTTGCCAAACTGAGGCATTCCCTGCTTATTGCAATATCATTACATTTTCCAGGTACCTCTCCTTAGGTAATCACATTATAACCTTTTCTCCTGATCTTCTACTTCACCATTTTCCAAGTGCTTACAATACTTCTCAGGTTGGTGTCATCTACAGATTTAATAAGCACATTCTTGACACATGCTTTTTTTTTGACAGTGAAATATTAATAACACTCCTCTATTATAGATTTTCCAACAGTTTTTTTATCCAACTACAATAATTTCTTCTGCTGAAGTCAAAATATATGACATCTACTGCCTGTCCTTTACCCACGAGACCTGTTATTATACAGAAGATGAAAATTAAATTGGTTTGACACATTTTGTTCTTGGCAAATGTATGTTTACCATCCCTCATCTCCTTTATTTTTCTAGGTGCTCACAGGTACCTGTAGTGACTTCTGCCAGTATTTTTCCAGGAATTTAAGTCAAGTATGTAACAAATCTCACCAAATTGCTAAATTCCTGTGTAGAATGGATATATCAAATATTAATTAAAAATAAATAACACTTTTAAATGCTTAGTTGATTCAATTTTCATGCAACCTCAAATACCTTGGCTTCTTAATTCCAGATTATTTTCCTCTTAGAAATACAGTTGTGACATTTCAAGAGTTGGGAGAAAACTACCTCATTTAAATATTTCATTTATTTAAGCATAATAAAAGCATAACTCTCAAAAACCTATCCATTGTTCACTGACACAGGTTTCAGCACTCTGCAGCCCATTATTTGTTGAACCCTTTAATTGATTGACTTTACTGAGTTTTATATTACTGTGATTTTTGCTAAACTTAGGACAGTCCTTGAAGTACTAGTACTAAAGAGAACGGAGAACATATGTGTGTTTTCTGCCCTACAGCAGACCAAGCAGCTGCTATCTCACCACGGCTTTGAACAGGGTAAGAGGCAGATCAGATGATGTTTCACAGCAGTTGTAACCCCTTAAGAGAGAGACAATGCTCACTTTGCTTTATTTACAAGATCTGTAAATGAGCTCTATTAAACAGATGTCAGTGGAATTGTGTTAATAAAAATGTGGTGAGGCAGATCACTTCTTCCACATTATTTAAAAACAACCCAAAACACCCATTCCTTGCATGTTTAAGAAACTAAACTAGGGACAGCATGAGAAGGAGCAGAGTTTTTCATTTCCTACCTTAGGACCTCCTTACTCAGGAAGCTTCTAACTGTGTGCTTGACAGAGAATGTTTAACACATTCAATTTACAGTAAGGTACTTCATACTACATTGACCAAAATGCTGCTGCAACTTCTTCTGATATTACAATATCATCACTTCTTCAGGTAAAGAAAAAAAATAATTCTGGAGAACCTGTTCTATTAGATTGAACCCACAAGTTTTAACAATATTAAGTGTCCTAACTGTGTATTGACAACTGACATTTCACTTACTCTTTGAGGCTTACAGTGTGATGAGAAAAGATCATGCAAACATGATCTTTCTGTTCACTCGAGTAACATCTTTATATATGCAAAAATTTGGCTTATTTTCAGTTGACCATGACTTATGTATTGAATTTATATATAACATGCTTAAGTCATGCAGTTTACTACAGACTTACAACTGCAAATAAAAGCAGCTAGGTGACTGTCTTCAGTGTAAAACTGGGGAAAGAAGATTATATTTCTAGCAGAAATATTCCTATTCGCAGCTAAATTGTGTTTTCCACACTAAGAGCTTTAAGAAGACGCATTTCCTTTTCTCAGCATGAGGATTTGATGCTGTGATGGGTATATTAATACCAAGCTGCCAGAAGTGATTAGTAATCTCCTTTGGGTGCAATCAGCC
>NW_008687493.1:113046-145417 GCF_000695815.1 Acanthisitta chloris | reverse complement strand
AGGAATGAAAAGAGTATTACCCCTTATCCTGCAGAGCATGAGAGAGAACAGCTTTAATGGAGTTGAAGGGGTCTGGGATGCATCAGAAACCTGTCTAGTCTAGCCAAGTCTGTGTTTGTGAGCATTGCTGCTGTGTAAGCCAGTTCACGGAGAAGCAGTAATATACACTTATTTTTGTTTTAGCCAAGAACTCTGTATGCCCATAAAAAAATTAAAAAATAAAAATCACCAGCATCAAAAGCTTCCACAGAATTGCCTACAAAGCTCCAAAGTTAACAAGGACAAACCTACAGCTGGACAACAGGTTTGTCTAAAAATTCCTGCCATGCTCTGAAGCAAAGACATCTGAGTAAGGGCAGTGGCTCCCTCCACTTGAGATCCAGCTGCCACAGCTGCAGGTAGGACTCATATCTAAAATCCACATCTAGTGGTAGGTGACAATAATCACTTACACAGTGCCCTGCATGTTAACATATATAGCCAGGAAAGGAAGAGGTGGGATCAGACTCTCCTTGGGTAGGAGAAAATCAAACCATGCAGGTCAAAGAGGCAAGTCTTCCTACTAATTCCAGGTACTTTACCAAACATGGAGAGAATTTGTTGTGTTTCTCTCTGGCTTGAGAGGGTATAGATGTGTGTGCACATCCCATGGTTAAACTAACTGTAAACGTGTTCAATGGAGAATTGCTTCTCCTTTTCCATTCATTATTGACGTAAGATCCTGAACAACTTTAAGCATTTCAATTAAGCATCTAGAATAATTCGGTGGAATACAAGTCAGAGTGCCTGTCCACTAGGCTACAGGAGAGTCTGATGAAGATGTATTTAATGGCTGCACATTAGAGGGATGAAGGTGTTTGCAGGTAGACTGAGCTGTTTCTATGGCCTCATACTCTAGGTACTCAGCATAAAGTAGGAGAAGCTAGTTTATACTCCCTGCTTAGGGAGTAATTGTAATTGTGTACATTACTCCATATGAAAACCAGAGATAAACCCAGGACTAGTGCTCTGAAGTCAGGTCTGCATCCCCTGACATTCAATTATGGAGCAGCTTGTGAAGGCTACAGAAGTTGCACCACATTCTCATCACACATTTGTGTACATGAAGGAGAACCATGAAAGAATTACACTTCAGCCCTCCCTTTTATAAAAGGGTAAGGAAAAACCCCATACACACATACACAAAATCTGTTTCACACTTTGTATAGCATTCTGACAAATGTTTCATTTGTGAAACACCATTTATCCAAGGAAAAAACAGAAACCCATTAAATAAATGTGCTCATCTCATGGCTGCAAATGCTAAATGCATTATTTTTCTGGGAATTGTTATGCTAAGTGCTACGGATCATCCTCATCTGTTTCCAGCTGTGATCTAATGCTTTAGAGGAATGCATAAAACCTCTTGCACCTGGAGATTAGGAGATTTCTCTTACTCCAGCTGATCAGCTTTCAAACTCATAGCTTGACAGTCTACATAATTTGTACTTCATATTAAAAGTGTGCATAGAATCACAGAATCAACTGGGTTGGAAGAGACCTCAAAGATCATTGGGTACAACCCTATCATCATTACTAGACCATGGCACTAAGTGCCACATCCAGTCTCATCTTGAAAACCTCCAGGGATGGTGAATCCACCACCTCCATGGGCAGCACATTCCAATGTCTGAGCACTCTCTCTGTAAAAAAATCTCTTCCTAGTATCTAACCCTAAACCTCCCCTGGCAGAACTTGAGTCTGTGCCCTCCTGTCCTCCTGCTGGTTGCCTGGGAGAAGAGACCAACCCACACCTGACTCCAACCTCCTGTCAGGGAGTTGTGCATGATGGGCCTTGATGAGATCCACCCCAGGGTAATGAGGGAACTGTCAAAAGAACTTGCTAAACCACTCACAATCATCTACCAGCAGTCCTGTATAACTGGAGAAGTTCTGGCTGACTGGAAATAAGCAAATGTGGCACCCATCTGTAAGAAGGGTTGGAAGGAGGATTCGGGCAACTACAGGCCTGTTAGCCTAACCTTGGTTCTGGGCAAGGTCATGGAGGAGATCATCCTGAATTCCACCACATGACACATGCAGGGAAACCAGGGGATCAAGTCCAACCAACATGGATTTATGAAAGGAAGGTCCTGCTTGACCAACCTGATCTCCTTCTGTGACAAAGTCACCTGAAGTAGATGAAGGGAAGGCTGTGGATGTGGTCTATCTGGATTTCATAAGGTATTTGACACTGTCTCCCACAGTATGCCTCTAGAAAAACTGACTGCTGGTGGCTTGGATGGATGGACTCTTTGATGGGTAAAAAACTGACTGGATGGCCCAGAGAGTTGTCATTAATGGAGCTAAATCTAATAGGTGACCAGTCACTAGTGGTGTTCCCCAGGACTCAGTATTGAGGCCTGTCCTGTTTAACATCTTGATTGATGATCTGGACATGGGGATTGAGTGCACCCTCAGTAAACTTGCAGACAACACTAAGTTTGGTGGGAGTCTCAACCTGCCTGAGTTGCAGATTTCTAAAACGGTGGAGAGGTTGAATCTTGCAAAATAAGCCTGTTTTTGCTGCTATCCTGAAAGGTTACCCTGGTGTGTTTAATAGGCTAAATCTCTCTGAGACTAGAGAGTACCATAACAGTAATAATAACTTTTTAAGAGTCTGAAAAAATGAAGTGTAAATAAAACTAACAAACAAACAAACAACTCAAACAAAAAACAAACCCCAAAACAAACAAACAGAAGGCAGGGGGGAGAATAAAAGCACCTCTTTTTACTGTTGTACTCACACTTACACACTCCATCCTTATTTTTAATGCGTGCTTATTGAAATACTGCCTTATAGAAGCTAGTAGCAAAACTCCTTTGCTCCTTAGATGACAAATATGTTGGAGGGGAGGTAATAAAAGGGGAAAAAAGCGCTGCACTTCTCTAAGCCTGATGCCAGCTACTGGAATGTTGTGGTAGAATGAGTTTATGCAGAAATAAACTGGGATGTGTTAGAGTTAAATGCAGTGCTCAGAAAACACAAAAGAAACTGGAATGTTAATGAACCAGAGAGCGCAGTTAGAATGCAGAATTAATTTGTAGCCAAGTGAAGCCTGAAATTTGCTATTGGATTCTGCTACTTGTTGACTGCAGTTTGTGTTAGCTTCTAAGGTTTGCTTACTTGCTTTTTTCCTCATTCTATTGGGATTTAGCACTAAAGAATAAACAAAACTGAAGTGTATGAGTCACAAATGACCAAGGAGCCAGAAGCTTTAAAATTGCTGTTTCTTGGCCAATTGACATTGATTAGACTCTTAATCCTTTCGTAATAAATAAATAAACAGAAAGAGAAGTTGAAAAAGCACAGGGTGGACATAATGAATGATAAGAAGCTCCACATAGTTCCAGGCACAACAACACACTTGCACTTGTCTGCGGTTCCTCCCAAACTGCAATTTTTGCCAATTTTTTCAGATACAGCATAGGTAGTAATACCCAACATGCCAGTGTATATGTTATGCCTCTGCATATGACTTCCCTTCCCCAAGCACAGCATTCAAAAGTACCTCTCTCATTTCTGCAGTGGCACTACTGGACTGATTACTTATGCTAATTTATTCACCTTTTCTTAGCAGTACCAACATCTTATCTATTATCAGCACCAATTACCCATTTCACCAGCCTGGGCTCACTCATAGATGCTTCCACAAACAAAAGGTATTGAGATTCTGTATTTAAAAAATATACATTGGCTTATGCAGGGCCATGTGGCCCTTGGAAGCAACAACAGCTCACTTACACCTTGCTCTGCAACTTGATAGATGTAGCACTCCTGCAGCTTGAATGCATGGGGATAGGTCCCCTCCTCATGGAAATAGTTTGCAATTCCTCAACATGATGATGGTTGCCTCCAAGCCCCATTATCACACACATTTGAAGGTTATACTCTGCTCTCCATGGTGAGCTGCTTGGCATGTTTCTGCAGTTCCTTTACAGGATGAGTAGCTGATAAGCAAACCAAACACTGTGCTGCCTAGTGTTTAGCTGCTTTTGCTGCAGCCCTATAATCTCTGCCAGATTCTGTTAGACAGGCAGACCTGTTTCTTTGATTTCATGACTACGTCTGCAAGAAGACAGTCTTTCCTGTCTTACCCACTGTGTGTGTACCCAGTGTGCTGGCCATGCTGTGATATCCTTACTGAACTTGTGCAGTAAGACTGAAGTTTTGTAACCTGCTAACCTTAGCTTTTCATCCCTATTCTCAATTATTTCAACTCACAGTGTAAATGTTTGCTGTCAAATATGATTCACATTTAAATTAATGGAATCTCCAAAAGAAAAACATAGCCATTAATTTTTATGGGTTGCTCATGTTGAGTGGTGCTTGATAATACAGCTCATTCGCAGCACTCGCTCACACTGATTGGCAACGACAGGAAGACAAATCAACTGAAAAACTGGAGAACTGACCTCGGTGTGGAGAACTGAGCTGGCATCCAGACAGGTGAAAATTATCTGGCCATGAAAGAAAACCCTTCATATATTACTCAGAACTATAGGTACTCTTGATTTCACTAATAGGTTCTGTTTTAAATTCTTAGCAGAGAACCATGTAACAATTACTAGATGAAGAGAAGCTAAGAATGGGACCAGGATAATTTAAGATAATTTTTCATAATGAGTTCTTCCATATTTCAATATATTTTTCCAAGAATAATTATAAAAAAATGTTGGTAACAACATCTTTCAACTAAATATTTTACTGCATATTGCTTTTGGAACAAAAGAGAAATACTAGGAAACTTAAGTCCTGTACTGGGCCTCCTTTATCTGTAAACTTTTATTGAATCTCCATCTTTGCAAACAATAAATAATAACAATAAAACTGAGCATTTTTATAGATGTTTTCATCCATAAACTCTGAGGTACTCTTTAGTATGCTTGTCTAACTATAGCCAATAATTTTCCCCTGTTGACTGGTGTGGAATGCTCAATGCAAGTGTAGTCCATTAAAAGGGAAATGAAGAGAAAGATTGTCTTGTGGTTAGTGCCTGTGACTGGGAGCAATAATTCTTCAGTTTTATTTCCAGCTCAGCCATTGACTCACAGAGTGACCCTAGACAAGTCACTAAGGCCAAAAGAGAAATAGAAAATGAAGTTAAGTTCATACCTTTTATTTAACCACCAATATAAAGTTTGATTTTCCTAACTGCCAACTCTCTGGAAGTTCTCTTTGTGGAAAAACCCTGCCCTAATCTCTTGTTCCAGTAGTTCACCCATCTGAAATTCAATCTTCATGAGAAATTGAATGGGTTTATTTTGAATCAATTTTAAATTGATCTCATTAATTTGTTACAAATCTCAACTGTATACATGCTTAAATCAACGAAACTCTCTTTTAAGTAACAGACTTATTTAGTTAAATATGTATTTTATTAAACAAAATACAAAGTTCAGCAATTTGAGAGCTTCTGGATTAGGAGATGGCACTGGTTTATCCTGGTTCAGACTCAGCTTTCCTCTCAGGCACCATTTTTATCATGCATCTACATTTTGCAGGCACTGTGTGTCAAATCTAAGATATGAATTTCCTCTCATATAATTCGGTCTTGTTCAATATATTACATTATCAAACTATTACTGTAGATTCCTTTTTCTTGGCCTTTGCAAATGCAGCTTTCTCCCACTGATACTAATCTAAACAATTTTCTTATCCTCCTCTACTCCCCTCTCTGGCTCCTTCTTTTCTGTCCTTGTGAACTACAGCATTCTTGGCTTTGCTCTCAAGAATTTTAACTACTTTTAGCTCAACTTTGCCCATTCCATGACTGCTGAGATGTCTGCTCCCAATTCCAACTAACCAATCCTCCTCTGTAAATGTCTTTGGGAAAAAAAAAAGCCCAACCCAAAAACCAAACCATCACACTCAGAAAATATTCTAACTGGTACCACTGGTCTGACCAGGTTTCTCATGATTAATTTACTGCCAATAATTTATGAGGTTTAGATCAGAATGTGAACTATTCATTTCGTCAGTATATGGAAAAGCAAAGCAAACCCATTGCTAATGTAAGTGATGTTGCTGCCAACCTTTTCTATTGATTACTGGTAAAACCTGACAGAATATCAATAGCACCTTATTGAAATTATCTCTGTACACTCAGATATAGTTGAGTGTCTCATGTGTTCCATGAGGAAATTCTCATCAGTAAATGCATATGTTTTAGAATCAAGTTATCCACAAAGAGAATCTTTCTGATTTTCATAGTTTACCAGAAATTAAGTGACATTTATCAACATTTCAACACAGTGAAATACTGTCTGCATCAATGTGCAGCACCAGGTGAAAAAGTTCATGCATTGATTACAGTAGGTATTGCTACAGACTGATCTGAGATAAAAATAACCAACTTGAATTTTTCTAGATGCCTTTCAGATCTTCTCACTGTCCTCAAATTATATATATAACAAAGTAATTTGTTTGTTAATTGACATGGCACTATCCCCAGTAAAATCGATGGTCTTTACTTCATTAATTCTCAGGACAGCAGAGCTTCCAAGACATTTAATTTCTTCATTGGAAATTCTTGAGAGTTAATTTGTCAAACTGCACAACAGCAAATAAATAGTACAGATGTATATGAATCATTTCCCTTTTTGTCTCTAATGGCAGTTTTTCATGCTGGACATTTGTGCTAACAGAATAATGAAGTTTTGCTTAAAGCTACAATCAGCAAAGAAACACCAGTTTTAAAGAGAGAACACAGGACTACTCAGCAGGTTGGTCAAGAGGTAATGAATCTCTGAAAATATGTTAAGTGGAGAGCAAGCATTTTACTTCTATGTCCCCCTCCATTGTTGAGGGTGAAAAATTGTCATTTTCCTATAAATTCACAACTTAAAATACAATGTGAAAACCATGAGTATGCTGTGGAAGGTTAGGATGTTTTTACAGGGACAGAAATTCTGTAGACAGAGGATAAATAGTGGAGGACAGAAGATGATGTCAGAAAGGCATGGGCACCACACAGGAGAAGTGGCAGTAGTAAGGACAGAGGCTTGAGAAAAAAGAATGGAAATACTGAACAGAATTCTGTTCCACAAACTCAACAGCCTTCATAATGTGCTCACTGAGCAGTTTTACAATGGGATGCAAAGTAGCATATAAATAATCAAGCAACTTTGTGAATAAAAAAATTGAAAACAAACCCATTTGTTAGGCTTTCCACATTGCAAAAGCATGTTGATATTAGAACTTTGCCAGGAATAAAAACATTGCTTTATAATATTTAATATTCAGAAGATCATGGAATGATTCACCCTTTCTGATATATACATATAGCAATAATGAAAATAATAAATATTAACAGATCTTCGAGCATTGTCTAAAATGAGTGAATGCTTTTCACCATATTTGAACCCTCTCCACCATGTTGGTTTGATCTTGAACATTGCAGCACTTACCTGCTTTAAAAGAGAGAGGATGAAAGATGAAAGGAAATACCTGAAACATTAGGAGCAACACTGGGAAAGAATATAAAAGATCAAAATTTATGTTCAATGCTACTCTTCTAGCTAGGTTTATCAACAAAACAGGCACAGAGGATGCAGATATTTTCTTAATGGCACACAAATACCAAGAGGGTATCTTGGGTCTATATTATGTTACTACCATGTTACTATTACTACTGTCATCACACAAAACCTATGGTAATTATACTGAAATTGATTTTTTTTACATGTTGCATGTTCCTCAGGTAAGGAATGAGTCTTTTTCTGTTGCTTGTGTAGCATAAAGTTTAAAGACTACAAATGATACCATAAAAATTCAAAACTAATACAAGTGAACATGTGGAGAGAACTGAGTCTTGGCTCCTCACCTAGCACTCATTCTTTTCTGAGCATTTACAGGGGTCTGCATGCAATTATGGCTGTAAATGCAAAATAATTTAATAAAAAAAATC
The DNA here is from genome assembly GCF_000695815.1 of Acanthisitta chloris. Taxonomy (NCBI): domain Eukaryota; kingdom Metazoa; phylum Chordata; class Aves; order Passeriformes; family Acanthisittidae; genus Acanthisitta; species Acanthisitta chloris. Next base: position 137,468 of record NW_008687493.1, on the reverse strand, counting down.
CCCCAAGGTATACATTTATTGGAGGTTTTAGCTCTTGCAGTCAGATTTAGGAAGATATGGAAAGCACTCAAAACCAAACATATGCTTAGAAAGAGCTCCAGTAGTGTCCACAACAGATTAGCTCAACTTTGGCTTTAATAACCAAATTGTTTAAGCATATATGCAAATTCTACAAGAAGTCTGCCTGCTTTCTCTGGTCCATCAATCTCTCTGTAAACCTTAACCAGGGTCTCCAGTTCTATTCACATGTCCTTAAATCTTCATGAATCCTAAACAGCTAACAGATCTATGCATAAGGGAGCAGATCTAATTCCAGAATCTCCACTGAACTATTTATTTGCTTGTCCATGAATACCACGACATAAAAAAAGGAAAGGAATGTGTTGTGGTTTGTCCCTACATTGACCCAACTTTGTCCAAGGCAGACAAGACACCTCATTATACACAACAGCATGTGTACAAATTGCATATGGACACAGAGATGACATTTCTAAGGGCTGTGTGAAATTTTCAGTGGAAAGCCCTAGGGACAAGCCCATGTTTTTTGATATGGTTTGGAATAAATTTAGTTAATTTTAAAGTATTAGGTCATCTTGCATGGTAGATTACCTTTTCCCTTCTAATCTAGATAGCATCTGGTTAATAAACAATTCAAATACACTAGGGATATGGTAAATCACTGAGAAAGCAGCATAGAGACAGGAGTGCTCTAATTTATTTAGTAAAAGTTATGTTAAGGTGAGAAAATGGTAATTAGCCTTGCAACACAGAATCATCAGCATCTATACTTGAGGAGCTGTAAAAAAATCTTAAGTCTAAAAAGTGGTTCGACTTAAACAGCCAAGACAATATCTACTTCATGGCTCTCTGGGACTAAGTGGGACAAGTGAAGGAAAACAAATAAACATAAGAGTATAGTGTTCCAGTTATAAAAGTCTGGTTTATTTAACTACTTCCAAACATATTTTTCCTCTGACCCTTCACAGCATAGCACTAATTCCAAAGCCAAGCTGCTTCAAAACATTTCCAGTATGCTACTTACACCTGCTAGGAGATAGTCATTGCCTCCTCACACTACTTTTTAGCTTTTTTTTCTTTCTTTTTTGAATAATCTGCAATTTGTTAGTTACATTGGAACTAATCTGATTTAACCCTAGCAATCTAAGAATACAAACCCCTAGTTTCTCTCTAATGTCATGGCAGAGAGGTTGGCACCTTGAAAGGACAACTTTTACTAGTCATCTTAGACATCTGTTTTAGGACAGGATTCATTTATACTGCCAGTGCTAAGCCAGATGTGTTCCAGCCTTTAACATCTGATATTGAGAATTCTGATGTTCATAGACTATTAGTTCTAGAAACAGATGTTAAAACCCTAATTGATATGAAGCTCAAGTTTACCTTTTTTTTTAACCTGAAGAGATAAAGCTCTTCCACCATATTGTAGATATCCAGATGGCTCAAAATATTCTCAAAGGCTATCAAATTAAAGTGATTAATAATGACAGCATATAGTCACTTTATGCATGTACAGCTAATTCTGAATGCCCTGAAACACCATCATATTCTCCTTTAATGAACCACTCTCCTAATGTTGCCAGTTTGTGGTGTCTCCCTTCAGAAAACAATGAATAAAGAATCATATCTCTTGCAGATTATGACAAATGTGTTGAAGGAAATCTTTGGTCATCTATTTCAAAGAGAGTTAACAATAATCTTCAAATTTTCATTAATGTCACCATGAACAAATCTATGATTATTTCTGCTGATTCTCAAGACTTAATCATTACAGAAAACAAAGGGGTTTTATTACATTTTCCATCACAAGCTGAATCCTTTTTAAAAAATTATTATTATTGTTGTCATTATTTTTTTTAAAGGAAATAAATACAAGTTTAGGGCTAGAATCACTGGTACTCAGATGGTGACAACAACAACACAGGAATAGGTTTCATTTTACAGGCACTAAGAAGAAACAGCAATATTCTGCTTTCTCATTGAATTTACATTAATACCATTTACATTTTAAAACAGTGTTAAAAAACCACCAAGTAATGCACTTTGTGTGCTCTGCAAGTCTGATCATTGTTGGACTGGCACTAAAAGAACAACAAAACATAACAGTGAAGCAAACATAGAGATAGTATCAGAAAGCTTTACTAAACTAGTGGTTTAGACATTGGAATGGCCTGCCCAGAGAGGTTGTGGAGTCCACCATTTACATTTTAAAACAGTGTTAAAAAACCACCAAGTAATGCACTTTGTGTGCTCTGCAAGTCTGATCATTGTTGGACTGGCACTAAAAGAACAACAAAACATAACAGTGAAGCAAACATAGAGATAGTATCAGAAAGCTTTACTAAACTAGTGGTTTAGACATTGGAATGGCCTGCCCAGAGAGGTTGTGGAGTCCCTGTCAGGTGTTTCATTTCAGGAAAGACTGAACATGGCACTTAGTGCCATGGTCTAGTTGATATGGTAGTGTTAGGTCATAGGTTGGACTCAATGAACTCAGAGGTCTTTTCCAACCTAATTGATTCTGTGATTCTGTGAAAAAAACAACTCTGAAAAACTCTATGCCAGAGTTCAGTTCAACAGCAATTAGCAACAAGCATTTGAAAATGACACACAGATGCTTCACCAGCTCAACAGACCAAGTGTCCATGCTCTGGGGCCTGCCAGTCACTATGGCACCAAGAGGAGCATTAACAATTTAAAATAACCACGCTACTCATCATCTCCTAATTCTTAACATTTGCCACAGCACACTTCTCTCCCAGCATAACTATGGCAAAGCACAGGTTATTACACAGGGTCATTCTTTTAGTTTGCTCTAACTCAGCTCTCTTTTTTTTTAATGCTTGTGTCCTAAACCTTCATTCTGAAACATTTCTTCTGATACAGATGTAAATTTTAAAGTTTTTCTGTATTCATACATATATATACAAACACACACACACTGATTATAGACAACCTCTGATTGCATGTTAGGCAGAATAAATCTCCTGTGATTAATATATGTCTATAGTATAGGAAAAATCTGGCCAAGTATACTCATTAGTTTCAGAGTTTGGTTTCATGCAGAGTTATAACCCTGTGAACTCCTTCTCTCTTTCTTCACCTAAGCACGTTTTCTCCTCAAAAACTGTAACACAGAGAGTTGCAATTGATCTGGTTTTGCTCAGTGCTTGCAGAATACAAACCAAGTTCAGTTTAAATATGTATCCAATCTTCTTTCATTTGTCAGCTATTGGGTAAATATAACATCTTATATAGTGGTTATACTTAAATAGCCATCACTTGGGATCTGAATGCAGAAATATTTACAATATTTTTGCATTTGGTTTAACTATATTGTTATCATTCTTCACTTAATAATGACATAGATTTAGCACTTAATAATGGAGCATAGTACACAAAAGTACATTGAATATATATTTCTGTAAGAATGGAATAGTTCAGAGGAAATAAATATTATTACTTGAGAAGTTATGCATCTGGTGGCAAGAAGGTTAAGAAACTTGAAGCAGAAGCTCCCACTAAGTTTAACACATTTGCATTAGGGCCCGGAAACAAAAGGATGGATTTTCAGGGGAGAAAAAAACATATCCCATTGAAGCCCTAAGAAACAAGACCTATTCAGGACCCTTGCAAATCCAGGTCTTATTTGCTGTGTATTCACCCTCAAAAGGGACTTAAGAGATTTAACATAAGGCTCCAAAAGGAATGTTTGTAATGTACAAAGATAAAGAACTATTGTGCTGGATCATTTTGCCCTAGCAGGCATCATTATACCTATATCAACAGTATGAAGACATGCAGGAAAGAAATATAGCCAGAATGGCTGGAGAGATCCCATAAAAGCAGCTGAGAGGGGCTGTGACAATGAAGAAACCAGAATCACTGAGGCAAAAAATTCTGTACTACTACAATTTTTGTTGCTCTTCTTCTGTTTTGGATTTAAGATTAAGAGAGGGTGCCAAGAAATACATATGGGCTCTACTCCACAGTGCTGTGGCAAAGGGCACTAACTTTTGCTCGGCCACATGAAAATGCTTTTCGGGTTGGTTTAAGCAGGCATAATTATACTGCTTATTCCAATGCCACAGTAACAAAAAGAATGCTAAAAAAAATTCACATGTTTTGTCAGTGAATATCTGACCATTTGCAAGCTCTGCTTTAAATCTGTTTTATGAAAAAAATAAGTGAAAAGAAAGATCATTACTGAAACGATGCTTGGGGAACAGTTACTCATGGTATACATATGCAGTATCCAACACAGACTTTACAGGTGCTCTCCAGATTTTACTGCAAGTCTGTGAAAAATAAGTCCTCTCAAGGACATCCATTTTCCCAGAGTTAAACAAAATAAATCTAAAAGATGAATGGCCTTCCTTTTGCAAACCAGACTCAAAATTACAGGGATTCACCACTATGGCAGTCTCTCTGAAAGTAAGAGAAAGCAGCCATAAACAGTGTAATCTCCTGATTTGATGTGTTCATACCTTTCACATCAAAACAGAGCAGCTGGTGTGCACTAATGAATACAGCCCATGGCTCCTTCTTGCTCATTCTAAAGCTCATTCTAACCCAATTTGATACTCACATCAGCAGCAGCTTCATGGAAATTTTCAGTTAGTAACAACATTAAGGGTTGGACCACAGTAAATTATACTGAGAAAAGGAAGAGAAAAGCACATAGCCAAAATATCATTCCTGATTAGGAAGCAAAAAACCCTTATGGTTTAGTTCCAGGTAGTTCCTTTTCTTGTTGCTTCCCAGCACCTCTAATCAGAGTGCTACTTCATGCATATTTGTCATACCCTTCTGGAAAAGGTCTCCCCATTCTTTTTACCCACGGACTGCAAAATGACCACAGGAAGCTGATGTGTTGCCTTCTCACACGAATCCTCTACAGCCCAAACCCCAGCCCAGCTTGAGGTGAGAATCAGGGAATCACGCAGCAAAACACAATGCCACGAAGAGGAGGGGATAATGAGACAAAGACAGAAATTCTAGGACTTGGTGAAAAAAGTCACAAAGGCACTCAAGAGAGGGTTCAAGGAGCACCTTGATTGTATGTCCTAGTAAAAATGATCTTTGAACTTTCAGAAAACTTAGTTCTTAATTCAGAGAAAGAGGACTTCATACAGTCATAAAATCACAGTGCTGATAATGTTGGGAAAGACATCAAGTCCAACCATCAACCTAACACCACCACCAAGTTCACCATTAAACCATATCCTCAAGTGCCATGTCCACATGTTTTTGAACACCTCCAGGGATGATGACCCCACTTTCCTGGGTCACCTGTTCCAATGCTTTACAACCCTTCCTGTGATTTTTTTTCCCCTAGTATCTGATCTAAACCTTGGGGAATAGACCTAAGAGGATGTGGAAGCAGACTGCATTGCTACATTTCATCCCACAACTGAAGCAATAACAGAATATCACATATTTGCTAGCTCTTTAGGTAAAAAAAACCACTAATATTCAGATATTTAATGACTTTCAGAGAGAACCAAACATAAAAGATTATGTTGACCACTAGACACAAGACTGGAGTGAAATAGCTTTGATAGATCTGGAATTTAAGAAGAAAATGTACATCTCCTTTTAACTCACTTCCTTTTCCTTCAGTTGCTCATATAAGAATAATGAATTCTCATTCTCTTCCTTAGAGGCTCTATCAATAACATTGCAGGCAAACCCAATTAGCATTTAAAGGCTGCAACCTGCTTGAATTGCTTTGAGATTCCTTTGAGCTCATCTCCCAGCCAGACAATATACTGAAACTGATTTAGCCCACTCTTTTTGAAATATTGCTGCTATTTTGCCCTTAATATATCACAAACAAAAATATGCCTTCACTCTGACAGAGGGCCACAATGGATTTAGCATAAAGTTGAATAAATGAGAGCAGATGATAACCAAACAATATCCAATCTGATGCTTTCAAACAGTACATCTATTTTGCATAAACAAATTAACTTTTGAAAAAAAAAATCCTCAAAATCATTTACTTTCTGCTTGGTTCAGAAGTAGTGAAACCTAAAATCGTCCCCAAATCACACTGTTCCAGGAGCTCGGCAATTACTTTGAAAACACTCAAAGCTACTCTCTTGTTTTTGAGGGGGGTTGTTGCACATTGTCATTGCTGTAGATGTTTCACTTATTCCCATATATATATATATATTTCCAGTCCCTTTTTCCAAGACTGGTAAAACACTAGCCTCAATGCCATCTTAGGGAAACAACTGCATGGGTTAATTACACAATGTGTGCATATAGTCTTTTCTTCAATCAGTTTTCTATTCCCCCTTCCAGTTTCAATCAGTGTTTCCTTGTTCTTCTATTTGAGCTTTAAAAATGTAACACAAATTCTCATCTTGCTTTTCTTTACTGTAATCATTACTTTGGCTAATTTTACTGTTTCCCTCTTATTCATCTCCCCCAAAATAGTTCAAGGCTTTTCAATCTCTTCATATGACATATCTCCTCTGTACCCCACTCGTTGTCATCTTCTCTCTCATCTGCTCCCCATCTCTCTCCTTCTGATGCAGCAATTTGAACCAAACACAGTATCTCAGGTGAGGGCAAAGCACTGACTTTCTTGCTTTTTAATAAAATCATAGCCACAGTGTTCTCAGCATTTTTCTCTCCTCCCTTATAAGTTTTGAATATTTGTTTTTTCTTTGGCAGATGTTGCACAATACGTAGAAGCCTGAATTCAGCTGCCTGCACTGATGCCAAGGTTTATTTTTGACTGGATGCTGTCAAGTTAGAGCATAAAATTAATTTCTAAATTTAAACATCTGCATAATATCTAGACCTGAATTAGTTACCCAAGCTACTCTAGATAACAGAGAGAAATAGGCACTCTAAGGCACAAATTCAGGCATGCATTCTATGCATTGAACTGCATCCTAAAAGTGCAGTTCCTTTCACAAATTACAATTAACTGAGATACTGACATCTACACCTTAGGCCTGAGGAATCCTACTCAAAAAGTTACCATCTTTAATTTTTACAACTCCATCCATTGCTATTTCTAAATGTGTTTTAAAAAAAAGGAAAAAAAAAGCATGAGAAAGACAAAACTAACAATAAGAATTTTAGGAGACTTTCCTGCCAGGTTTGAAGCCAGTTTTGTGAAGTGGTCATTACCAAATCAAAGGAAGAAAGGATTAGCAATATGGGTCAACAATGTGTGTTTTGATGACAGCATTTCAAAAATCAGTATTATTCACTCACAGCTTCTCACAGCTCTGTCACACTTTTCTGATGAAAAAAGAGAAAAAAAGTAAACATTTTCCCGTAGAAGTTACTCAACTGGTACAGCACATATGAGAATATGGGGTTTATATTCCACAAAAACAGTAAGCTATGCTTTCTTTGAAAAAACAAAACAAAACAACAGCTTAGAAAGGTCCTAAAAGGAAGTCAAAGGTAAATGTAAAACTCCAACAGCATCACTGCCCTTTTGTGCAAATGCTGAAAGTTAAAGGAAGATTTGATATCCCAATGGCAACGCTCAGGAGCTTTCGAGGGTTTTCATTTTGCTTGCTTGTTTTCCAATAAAGTACTATTGATTCCCAGTCAGGTGGTACAAAAGGGCTGTATAAAATAGTCTCTGAGAAAATTACCACGATGTCTTGACTCACCTCCTGCCTTCTCCTTCCATTCCACTTAAACAAAGGGGACTTAATGAGAATAGGAACCTGCACTTGGTAAGCAAACAGCAGTTGCTGTTCTAAGTCTTTTATGTTAAATGCAGGCCCTTTAAGAATATGTTGAGTTGATTTTAAAGACTACAGAAAAAATTTAGAAGCTCTTTCTGTATAATCAGACATCAAAGTTTGATATGGAATATGCTTTTGCAATAAAATTTCATACTTTCTCATTTGCATTTCAAATAAACCATTAATATCTTACAAAAGGACTGAAAACTGAGATAAAACATACTTTACACTTTGATATCTTAGCTGGTTTTCACCCCTGTGGCTTCAACTTTTCCTGCTACTAGAGTTACTACAACTTCACACCATTTTTAAAATTTTTTTTTCTATTTAAATTTAACCTTATGCCATCACCAGTATCTGAAGCTGACAAAAAGCTGCCCCGACAGGGGTTTCTAAAAAACACAAAAACCTACAATAGAGATGGATTATGGCTTCAAAAGCTTTCAAAATGGACATGAGGCTTATTTTTCTCTTTATGCCCATTTAATGTCCTCAGACTCCCTTCCAGCCCTGCTTTGCAGCAGGCATCATATGCTGCTGAACTCCACATCTGCCTCCTGCTGCAACTTTCTCTAATCTGAAAACAAACGTAACAGGAATATTAAACAAAAATCCCATAAATGTCCTAAATTATTAGCCTGAGTTTCTTCAGCCAATGTTGCCAAGTCTGCAGCTGTCTGTAATTTAGGGATGCTACCAGGAAGGAAAAGACAGGAGAGGTCAGGTCATCACGTCGGTGCTTGTTCCCACTGTCATCACACACTGTATGAAATACAAGCGAGTTCATATCCACAAGGTCCCAAAGCAGCAGCTGTAAATTCACATCACTAACACACACCTGATTAAGCTCAGCACATCATGGAGGGGAGCGAGGGAACAGCAACACATAATGACCCAGAAAACATCTGTTTATTGCCTACCTGACTTGTTTCAAATAAGCATTTTTAGGGTATAAAGACTGTGATTATTCTGGAGATAGTCTGCCTTTGATTCAGTGAAAGGTCATTTCTGTTTTGTGTGCAGCATGGATAGAGTCCTGTGAGAGAGATGCACACCTTAGAAACGCTGATGGAAAGGTGCTTGCAATGCATCAGGAACAGAAACAGACAAAAAGGGCAAGTGCAGTCACACCTCGTCTGTGTTCCCCAGGTGAACAACCTCTGCTCTCTCCTCTAAACAAAACCTGACTCTCACCATTGCAAGTACAGATCACTACCACCATCAATACAATTTCTGCCAGCATATTTCCATCCAAATCCTGTATTACCAGAAACAAATCAGCCATAACGAGGATGTGGACTGTGGAAAGCCTCAGCATGCCAGGAACTAGGTGAAAACAAGACTTTTCAAAGCAAAACCCACCAGAACTGTTTACAGAGCATCATCTGGGGATGGATATTAAAGGTCAAGTTGGAATAGCTTTTTTTTTTTTTTTTAAAATTCTAACTGGGTCTTTTCCATCACATATACCTCATCAAAAAGCATACATTTGGAATGATCTTCCTCCTGCCTGGTGTTGGCTCCAAAAGAAAATCCTTTGGAAAGGTCAAGACAAGACCACTTCGCCTGTTTTGAGTATTTAAGCACAAGGGAGAAAACAGTTGTCTTTCTTTAAAAAAACCCAGCAATTTAAGCCTCATATTTTAAGTGTAATTTATTTGTTTGGAGTGCTGATGACATGTTCTGCACTTCATGAGAAGTAATCTCTGCCCCAGAGAACGAGTGCAATCAGCAGTCTTAAAATCACAGGTAGAATCATAGAATCAACTGGGTTGGAAGTGACCTCAAAGATCATCAAGTCCAACCCTACCATGGTTACTAGACCATGGCACTAAGTGCCACATCCAGTCTCATCTTGAAAACCTCCAGGGATGATGAATCCACCACCTCCATGGGCAGCACATTCCAATGTCTGATCATTCTCTCCATAAAAAAATCTCTTCCTAATATCCAACCTAAACCTCCCCTGGCAGAGCTTGAGTCTGTGATCTCTCAAGGTAGTTCCCACTGAATTAAAAAAAGATTATTTAGGTATGTAAAGTTCCATTTATACTAAAGGAAAGACAATATTTAGAGCTGCCACCCACTCTCTGCCTCTCCCAACCAAAAAAACCCAAAACACTGGAAATGTCAGAGGACAGAGGGAAAAGGGCAAAATCATAAAGCACTTCCTACCCCTAAAGAAACCCCTGAGAACATGAGCCTGCACTACTGTTCAGTTCTTCTGTAGTGCAATTAGCCCCAAACCTTGATGTCGATAGGACTGTACACATGGATGTGGTTTCTTCTGCTGAACTCAGGTATTTTGAGCAAAAACATAAATAAAAAGCTATGGTCGGGAAGAAGCCTTTTAAAAAATAAAATAAAAATTGTTCTTTAGGAGAACACTCATATTGTTGGCATTGTACGTTATCTAAGTTCTGATGTTTGTATTTGTGGTGTGAATTGGAAATTATTATCCTTGCCCATACAAATAGCCCCACTTGAGACATAACTCATGAGTCAAGTACAAGATTAGGCCTTATTATGTTGAGTTTGGAAACCACCTATTTCTCTGCATAAGGAAGGTGTTATATATATCACCTTCTCACATGAAATTCACAGCAGTGTTACCAGGATTAAGATGCATTAAACTTCATCCCACAGGATAATACAGGACAGCTGTATGGTTTTCTGCACACCAAAAAAAAAATAATCTCAGATTATTACATTTTGTGCATAGATATTAAAGAAATTACTCTGAGATCACAAAGGCCATCATGTTATTCTTGTTTCAGTAACACATTCTGGATAAAAGGTTTTCATTTGCTTTTGAGAATTGCCTCTTTACCAACTCAAATACATAGTGTATCCACATAAAAATTCAGAGTGCCTCTCTTTCATCATATTTCCAGATGAAATATGATGTGTCTGCTCTCCAGTTCCAATGTGCTTTGTCTCTATGTGGTGCTATTCCTAATCATGAATTTCTAAATTAGAGAGGAGATTTAGAAGCTGCTGGAAAAAAGGTTCTAAGACACATTTCCTTTATTCTCAAACATTTAAAGTAAAAAAAAGAGCACAAACTGTGCTTAATATAATCACCTACTCTAATCATTTTTCCACATTTTTTCACTAAAATGAAAATAAATTTTAAAGACCTAACAAGTCAGTACCTCATCATAACCACTTTTTCAATGTCTTATGTAATAATGATATTCATTCAACACAAACTTAAAAGGAGATTTATCAAGCAAAGTTCTGCATTTTTCACTGACTACTACTAGCATAGGCAACATAATCCCTCCCAACTCTCCTCGCAATCATAAAAGACCTTGCAGAGGGACAGATGTGACTTAAGCATCATATAGGGAGGCTGTTTGAACTACAGTTCCATCTGAACCTGAACACAGGGATTTTGTAGCCAGCACTGTCAACCTGAAGAGATATTGCTAAATTCAAGTTAGAGAAAAAAAAATGGAAATCAATATTATTATAAATTAGATGTTTTCTTGAAATTTGCAGTCATTGTGAGACATATCTAGAGAGCCAAATACCCATTTGTTTGTAGTGCAGGCCCTTGCACCACAAGGGTGATAGTAATGAAACACATACATGTGTCAATACTTGAAGGAGTGGTTGCTAAAAAGGTTACAAGTGCAACAATTCTAATCCAATTATAAGGGCAAAAAAAGTCCATAAAATCTATATTAAACAGCTGAAGTATTAGTCTAAAACTTCTTTTCATTCCATAGTGACAGATGAATGTGATATCGTCCTCAGAGGTATCTACTGAGTGATGCATTTTTTGCTATCATTTAATAATCAAGTTATTTAAAATCAATACTCCCACACACTCTGTCATTCTTCTTCTTCTGTCTCATTCAGGACTGTGGAAGCAAAGAATCCCCATATGTAATTATAAATCCATTTAAAACAAAATATTGAACCGTATTTTCAAATCTTCTTCATACTATATGGCATTTCCAATGTAACTACTACTAAAACTTCCACAGCTGAAGTTAGTTTCCTTATGGGAAAGGCTTGGGAATACTTTAGAAATGCAGAAGAGGATGAAAACCTGTGTTGAATTTCAGCATAATTATCAACATGGTCCTTTGGTTATGTCCCCATAGGGAGTCAAGACACCTACTTGCCAAAGTAGAATAAACAACCCTTTCTTTTTTTTAGAAGCATAAAAGTTTCTCTGACCAACTGCCCTGACAGGGTTTCCTGAGCCCTCTCTGTAAGCAGAAGCATGATGAAAAGACACCTGAGTGGAAACTCTTGCCTATCATGCAAACACAGATATACTGATTGCAAGGTTAATAAAGGTAAACTTGTCTTTATTGGGTTTCCCTTGGGCATGTGTAAAATTTGTATCTATTTATTTATTCATTTATTATTATTATTTTATTTTGTAAATTCACTCACTATTCTGAATGTAAAGACTGAAGAATTTAGAGTGAGATTCAACTCCTGTTAGTAGAGGGCAGAGAATCAAGAGTGCACCTAATGTAAAGGACATCAAATGGTGAAAAATATCACCTCCTCCCAGAGATTGTACACTGAGCAAAAGTGTCCAGCTTGATACTGACAGAAGACTGAGATTATGTTTTCCCTCAAATTAAATGTTTCACTTTGTATAGACATAAGTGACATGTGTTGGTTTGGTTTGTTTTTTAAGTTGGAGAAACAAGTATAAAAATTGTTATTTCCTATACTATGTTATAAGCTGCTGCCTACCAGCTTTAAGCCAAACTGGACAAGGGCATATGCTAATACTTGTCCATTGGGTCAGCAAGAAGAGATTTAGGGAGGCAGGAAGGGGTAGTAGCAGGATCCTGTCTCAAGGTCCCTCTTTTGTAAAACATCTGGGAAGGCAAAGTCCTGGATTTGGCTCTGTTTTTTAGAAGTGCCTTTTATATCCACTGATCACTTCATATAAAGTAGAAACTGTACTCGGAGAATGGAAATTTAGGGAACCTCACTTCATATAAAGTAGAAACTGTACTTAGAGAATGGAAATTTAGGGAACATCTCTGGAAAGTACAAGTTCTGTCTTGGATTCCCTCTAGCTAAAACAAACCTATGATCCTGGTTTTACATTCCCTGGACAGATGCTCTTATGACTTACAAGAGTGATAAAGGTATATAGGTATAACCATCACTCATAGCAACTAGAGTAGCCATACCTTTCCAACACTGTCAGTATATGTTAGGCACGGTCTAAATATGCCTACTAGATTATTTGCTTGTGGGGTTAAGCAGTGAGATGCATCTGCATGATCCACCCACTGCCTCCAGCCCCAGGCAGGAGCCAAGACATTCAGCTCAGCTGACACTCGGGCAACTTCTGGCCTTGCATGGCAGCAAAACTCCAGGCACCTTAGTTTCACTAGTGAAAAAAAAATGGAATTCCAGGGATTGTAACTCACTCAGTGACAGTCTCAGGATTATTATCCTGCACTTCAATTCCATCAAAACTGTATTTAGATGCTAAATTCTGAGCTAGGTTTAAGCCAAAATGATGAGTGTGCTGTAAGAAACAACAAAGAAATGAGTAACTGGGGAGAGGTGTGTGTCATATTCACAAAGAAGACCATATCCATACCTATCTGCTGAAAGAAATGAGAAGATTTAGAAAGTGATGAGAAACTTTAGCACCCAATATCATGTTCATCCATTGAATCCATCACTTAACAAAAACAATATATAGAAGACATCACATGAAAAAGCTATAAGGGAATTCCATTCAGAATGTTCAGAAAGAGTATGTTGAATGATTTCAGGAGCATTCAGGTGTATTCTGGTACACCTCCTTCTGAACAGGATCACTTACTGTGTGATATATCTATCACTCTACTGGAACAGTTTTTAATTAAGCATTTTCAGTTATAGAGGAGTAAACATTCAATAACAGTCTATTCAGAGAACAACATTTAACTTTAAAAATATATTGGGTACATTTATCATTTCACACTTAATAAACAATACAACCACAGGAAGCACTGGCCAGAGGAAGATATAGATGGAACACACAGGTTTTTGCAGTTTTGTGCTCTTCAAATATTCATTACACTGTCCACACTAGTTCTGACAGAGTGTTCACATCAATGTATTTTCCCCAGGACTGGAGGGGAAGAGATTTCTGAGAAAAACTACTATAGAAAAGTAAACCTTCACTCTACATTTTTTGCCCTACAAGTTTTCTACACTGCCATCTTCCACCAACTCACAGTCCAGTAGTTTTCAAGACAACAGTGACAGCTTTGTGTTTAACAGTATAGATGTCCTTTTCTGCCATGAATTTCTTAATCCCTTTTTAAACTATTGCAAATGTTTCACATCCACAGACTCCTGTGCCAGTACTGAAACACAGAAAGCAGCTGTAGAAGGAGGAAAATAGGACCATCACAAAATCCAGACGGATTATCAAATAAATATTTCTCATTCAAATATTTGTTCCCCAAAAAAACCTCTAACATAAGTCAGATATTTAGATCCATATAGAATCCCTTCAATATGAATTTCACTATTTTTTATTGTTTGAAAGTGTTTCTAATGATTAGTTACGGATATTGGGCTTACTGGGAAGTTTACAGATCACAAATCCTTCCTTTTCCTCCCCCTCCAATTCTGAGGTACATTGCACACCTTGTAGTGCTCTGGTGGCACATCAGACTTCAGCAACAGGCACAAGGCAGAGTTATTTCATCCCTCTGTTCCTTTCCCCTCCTGAGTAATTACCATCAGCTTCTGGCAATTTATTTTAATATCTCCTCTAATGGCACTTGAGTTTCACCCTCTCAGATGTTCTCTGTGAACAAGAGTGATGATGGGAGGACCTCTTGACTCAATTCAGCCAGTAGAAGTTTTCTTCTATTCTCTTTATTGTTTCAAAGTTTACACCTGACGCAATAGACACAATCAAACCAACTGTATATCTTCACTGTACATCTGTGAAGTTGGGAACAACACAATGCTTACCTTCCTTTGATAGCCAGAGTAATTGTTATTTAAATGTTCTCACTCTAAGATGTGATTTTACTGCAGAAAGGACATTATGTAGTACAGCAAAGCAGAAACCAAGTAATTATCCTGAACAGCAATTAAGTTTTTCACAAGCTCAAGTTAAAAATCTATTTCATCCATGCTAGGTTAAAAGCATTAAGGAAATTGGTCCAATCTGAATGGGAAGGGAGAGATCAGTTTTCTTATTTCTTGCTGTCTAGGCATATAGGGGACACTACAATGCACACAAACATGTTGTAGCAGCTCTCTCTCCTGAATTGCTATTTGATCTGTATGTTTGGATAAAGCAATTACACTAACTGTGCTCTCACTCTGGTTCCATATATTCAGGATGATTGAAGAAAATCATTAAATCTGTTACTGAGATTTAAAATTGGAGACAGTCCTGAAACAATTAGCTTAGCTTGGACACATTGGTAGCTTTGAGGGTGGAAATACAAAGTTTCATATCAACCAAGGAGTATTATTACAGAAGGTCAAACAGGAGTATTATTACAGCAGGTCAAACAAGAGGATTTGACCTTTGTAGAGGTGTTTCTATGACTAACCATGTTTAATTTAGGGGAGAAAAAAAAAGAAAAGAAAAACCAAAAGGTATTTTTGTTTGGGGTTTTTAATCACATAGTTTAACTTTCTTCTGTTAGAATATTTCTGGACTTTCAGGATTTTGCTCCAGAAATCCAATGACCTGTGGAATCCTTTAGCTTCTTCAGCAGATTTAGCTATATAAATTTCCCTAACAATATTACTGTAAAGCCATGTTATTTTATGAAGGGGAGTTTGTTTGCTTTATGTTTTCATAAAACCAAAAGCTTTCACTGGCAAGACAGCAGTCCCCCATATAAAATCTTTATACCCTTTAAAAAACACTTTATCACATTAGTAAACTTAAATTGGAGCTGTCAGATTTCTTCAAAGCATCCTGAGGAATCTGTCAGCAGTGTGGCCATGTGCATAAATTCTGGCATTTCTTTTCACAGTATATCAGAAACGAGATGGATGAATAATCTGAAACTGTTATATGTGTGTCGCTGTCTGAAAGAGTTGAGCTGTTTGGTTTAATGCCAGACAAATGTTCTTCCAGCTGCACTTATATGACATAATCGTGATGTACGGGCAATGGTCAAGATTTACGGTCTGCGATATAACACCTTTAGATATGTGAAAGCACCAGGCAGCACACTGCCCATTTCAGCTTCTCCTTCTAAAACACAACCTTCAGTCAAATACTTCTCACAACAGCTACAGCTCTTTTCTAGCCCAAAACTCTGCATCAGCCATCAGCAAGGAGATGCTTAGAAGACTTGGTTGGGAGGCTGGGCCAGCCACTACCCTTTGCTGCCAAATGGTCATTTCAGGCAACCATGCCTGCACTTCTAGAGTAGAACAAATAGCAAAATATGCTCAGTAAAATGTACACAAATACAACAAATATGCACTGCAATCTCAAATAGTTTGTTGACTAAATTCAGCAGCAGAAGTGCCTTCAGGAATTTCAGCTTGACCATCTGATGTCCATGGTAATGCAACCAAGAAGGAATTGCAAAAATAAGAGAAAGGAAAAACACAAGTTTCCTTATGTTATCAATAAGATTGAAGTGTATTTGCACTTCTGTCAGAGAATTTTGACAAAGAAATCAATACTTCATATACACAGGAAATATGTGAGCAGAGTAACACACAACAGCAACCTGTTGTGGGGTTAGCAAGTACTGCCTGCTTAAAATGCCAGGTTTAGGCTTTTGCTACTCACATTATAGTAACTGTTGATCTGGTCTCTCTTCATCTGACCTCTGGTATAAGAAACTGATTCAGTCACTTAAAATTTGTCTAGTCATGGAGGAAAAGTGCTCTAAGCTGAATTAATTGCTGTTGCCTTTCTTTTTTTTTCTTTTATTTCTTTAGGAAAAATAAATAAATTCTGTTTTCTTCCTGTATGAGAATTCCAAAAAAGATTAACAAAGTTTCAAATTTTGTAGCTGCTAGTTAACAATGGAAACGTCCTTGAAAGGAAGAAAGAAATACAAAAGAGAAAAAAATATAACTGAGAATTACATCCTTAGGTATCTTAACTAGTATCAAACTGAAGCATGTCTAATTCTTCTTTATTATAAAATCAACACTATTTTTAAATCTCCTACTACCAATGTTACTTAATTTCTTGAGCATCTCGCTTCAGTATCTTTCAAAACATTAAGTAAATGAGCAATTGTGGGAAGAACTGTTCAAAATCTCAGACAATCTTGGGAGACATTTGAAATTGCAATAATTTCTCCAGCACTAAAAGGAGACACTACCCATGAAAAGCTCTACTGTTATCCTTAGGATCTTTATAGGAATAATTGCTCGTACATTTAGATGACAGAAATGGAACACTGATCCTTCAATCTAAATGGTAGCCAGACATCACCTACATCATCCCAAGTCCTGGGCCCAAACACATGAACCAATATGGAAGAAAACTGCCATGGTTTCTTTGCCAAATAATGGACAACTGCATAATGACTATGGATTACATTAACTGCACAACTGTGTGTACTGAATGAAATAGGTGTTTCACACACCTATTCACTATATCAATAAAGAAGCAAGTGCAAGTTTAAGCAAACTAATCTTCGCTAAATTTAAGTTAATTAGGGAATAGGCAAAATTGGCATTTATTCAGTCTTTATATATAAAATGAAGGACATCCAACTTGTATTTTCACATCAAACTTATTTTGATTGTATTTTTATTTTCACTGACAGAAGAGTAAGCATTCTAGCAATCCTTCAAGAATTATTTTCTTGAATACTAATAAATATCACCAGGATGAAAATTCTACAAAAACTCACATTAAAAGTTGAATTGTATTTACAGAACATGGTCTAATTTGCACCCATTTAACCTGAATTTTCCTGATCTAATAAAAAATGAAAGTAATCTCTAGTGTTATACCATGGTGGCAGAAGCAATTCATTGCACATTAATGTGGGAATGTATGCTCAAAGACACAGTAAACATTAAATCCTTCTTTGCTTCCTTCACTACTATGTAAAGACTCCTCAACAAGGTATGTGCAGTCATGGTCAGGCAGCAGAGACATCAGTTACAAAAGACTGTAGCATCTTCTGACTCCTTGAAAAACAACAGCTAAGCAGTATGTAGGCAGACACATCAACAACTTTTGACTTGCCTCAGGCTGGTCATGAGTTGCCTCTTTCTCCCCTGTTTTTCCTAACAGTTATACCAGGTTTTGACTAAGACTTCATAACACACAATTTGGCAATCAGAATATTTTTTTACATGAATGGAAAAAAATCTGCTCCCATCAAACTTGCTTTGTCAATTCTTACATAAAACATATTTCATCTGGTACTCAGACAGCTCAGATCTGTCTCCAAAACTGAAAACCAGGTTTTCAGACGTACTTGCATCTAATAATTTTCCAGGATGAAATAATTGTTAGGCCACAATTCTGCAAGGAAGCAGCAACTTTGTTTTATTTTATACACCACAATTAATTCCAAATGCTTTATTTGCATTGTAAAACAAGTCATCTATCCCTATGCAAGAAATATATGAAGCTGTAAAACCTAATTTAAAATTACTCTAATGCCTTGGTCCTTTCAGAATATCACTCTTCCTGTGCAACAGCAAACTAAACAAATCTTGACATGCATTCTAATGCTCTCAAATGTTCTTTCTCATCTGCAATAATAAATTGAGAGCCAGTGCTCAAGTAAATAAAAAGCTTTTCTAAAAGACCATCATTGGCATAAGAAATTTCTGATTAAAATGATAAAGTTTTGAGATGTGGAAAAGTCTGAGATTTTTACAGAGGAGCCACTTTTTTTTCTAATAGTATATATACCCCCTCAAGGTCACATAGCTCTTACTGTTCATTACATAGAAGACTTGGGCTCTAATTCCAGTCTGCCAATTCATGGTAGCACAGAAACATTAAGGTTGGAAATGATCCTTCCTTGGAAGCACCAGCTCGAGCTGTTATTTTGTTGTTGCACCAAGATTAAATTATTATAAGGATCAAGACATCTGAGACTGCTATGAATAACCTGGAGTGGAGCTGGTAAGGAAACCTGGTCTGGCTGTGCAAGTGTAGGTTGTGTAGCTGTGAAGAGCTGTCCTAGCTCAGTTTGTGTGGTCAGGACTGACAGAAAGGCTCCTGGATGGTCAGACAGGGAAAAATCGCCACCTCCTTGGGCAATCCATTCCAATACCTGAATTCATACCTATCTTACAGGTCCTCAACATACCAAAAAGTAGCCTCAGGCAAACATTACCAAGGGTATTCAGACCATCTCAGAGCATGATATCATTACACAACATAAATTTTTTAATAATTAAAATGTCTTAGTATTACAAAAAAGTGTCTAGACAACATGGATGAGCATGACTTCACCAGTATTAATTAAGAAAAAGATGAAGACAGATAAAAAGGGATGCTACAATTGGAGGAAGCAACTGAGACAGCAAAAAGTAGTTGCTCTTATTTATTCACATAAATATGCAGATGATTTTTGTTCCTCTAGTGAGTGTCCTGCCTGGTTTATGCTTCCCTTTGTTACCCATCTCTAATGCACTGCTAAGGAATTGGGCAGTCCAGCATTGCCATTCAAAACCACAAATACACAAACTGCAGATTTTATAAGCAATATGTTGTTTGTTCCCTATCCTCCAAAACATAACAAGGCAGATTTTCTCATGCTAACTCCAGTTATCTTCAGGCTAAAGGTAGTAATGTCAGGCCAACACACAGAAAGGGCATTATTTTCTGACTCCATCTTTTTCCATGCTGCTTTGTTATCATAGTAATGCTGCATCTATCAAAGAGTTTGTGTTTGGAACATACTTTTAAGATTAGCCATATTTTTAGGAATTCTTTGTAAACAGAGCTTCTTCCTTTGAAGTTGGATTTGAAAACATTGATAGTGTTTATCCCAGAAGGGAAATAAACATGCAGATTCATAATTAATGTATCAAAAATAATGAGTTATATTGAGAGGGAGCTTCAGTTCTCTGACTCATGACAGAAGAGCAAGAGTCATTTGACAAAACTGAGTATTGGTATACCTAAATTTTTTTTAAAAAAGGAAACATTAACACCTTCCCCTTCTCTGGAGACAGGATATTAAACTAAGCAGATCACATCTACCTGGCTTAGATCGTATCTATTAATGTAATTCTTGGTTTCTTAGCACACAAATATTCTAATAAAGAAACTCAATAGCAGCAACACTCTTCATGCACACATTCAGCCTGAGATTAGATTCCAAATCCAGTTACTATAGTTTATTCAGCTATCAAATATTACCTGACCTATGGCAACCACCATTGTACCCAGTCTTAGACCACAATAAATGCAAATGAATGCACTACAACTTCATACAGAGTGAGAGACTGTGACAGATAACTCCCATGACTTTGCCAGAGTAAATATATTAGCACAATAATGTGATTGTGTGTGAGCTGTTAACACCAAATTCATCCCACCCAACTGTAGACATCCAAGGGTAATACTTAATCTATGTGTATGGCATAGCACGTGGTCCTTTTACAGAGGGTGAAAAGACTCACACTCACACAAAACTACTGACATCCTAGATGGAAAGAAATGCATGACTTTGCCAGAGTAAATATATTAGCACAATAATGTGATTGTGTGTGAGCTGTTAACACCAAATTCATCCCACCCAACTGTAGACATCCAAGGGTAATACTTAATCTATGTGTATGGCATAGCACGTGGTCCTTTTACAGAGGGTGAAAAGACTCACACTCACACAAAACTACTGACATCCTAGATGGAAAGAAATGCACCATCGCCTGGAAAGAGATTATTTATCCAAGATATAAATAAACCAAGAAAAACAGAAGGCTGACATTTCCAATGTTCAGAAGTTTCTACCAGGTATACAACTGTTCCTTGTACAAGTTCTTTGCTAACACTTCAGCAGAAGTCCACACCTCCTACTGTTGACTGAGAAGTTGATGGTTTAAGGATCATTCCTCTTCTTCAGCACAGACTTGGATGATTTGACTTGGATAGCGAGTGAGATGATTAAACAAAGATATTCGATTTTGCAACAAAGCTGCTGAACAGCACACGGATGATTTATTCTGCTACCTCAATCAGCTGTCTTCCAGCCCAACCTCCAATGCAAGGGATGAACAATTCAGGGATTATACCATCTCAGCCACTACAGCTGTTTCTTTAAGGTCATCTGACTCAAGCTGAAATCCCACTGAAAAAAGTATAATTCCTTCCAGGAGGACAGGACCCCACTCTGGATTACAGGCACACCATGAACTGGCTGAATCTCTGTTAAAAACCATTAATAATTCATTATCATCATTTTATACAAGTCAGCCCCTGGAGAAGAACAAATTAAAAATGCTGCTTGAAATATCATCTTTATCGGCAATACTGGGGAAAAAAAAAAAGCAAGTCCTTTTCCCTGTTCACTGCATGCAAATACACAAAGAAAATGGCCTTCTTTAAAGGAAAACAGTTGCTGACATTTTACATTTCTGATTTTACTTTATTTACAGAGGATTGTGTCTACTGGGAAATGACATTTTCCTTCAGCTAAGAAAATGAAAATATATAGAAAAATGGTGAAGTTGGCATTTACAGGAAATGCAGCCAGAATATTACAGGGGGCAAATAACCACCTATGTTTTCCATAATTACACAGAAATATAAATTAGAGTTTGTGTTATTGTGGTATATTTATTAGTCTATTTATGACCTCCAGAAAACAACATCAGAATCGTTTTTGTAAACTACCTTTCAAAGCACCAGCCAACACTGGCTAGCACAAAGTGTGTTTCTTGAAATTACAGTCTTACAGTACAATTATATTATAGATTGATAAGACTTAAAAATGAATTCTTATCTCTTATCCAGGAATTACCATAGGTTTTTATGGTAAGATAATGTCTAAATGATGACATGGATTTATTTATAGCCTTGAAAATACAGGCAAAAAAGCAAAATACTAAACTCACAACAGAATTATTCAATCAAATCTATTATATCCCACTCAGAAACAGTATATCATGCTAACAGCATATTGGGGTTAGGCAGCACAATTTGACTAAAAAATGTATATTTTTATTCACTGCTTCTACAAGCTGTCAGCAGCTGTAGGAACACAGACTTTATGTTTCCAATGATAGCTGACAGCACAAGTCAAGTAACCAGCTTTCCCTTCTCTACATGCTTGAAGAATTGTAATATCATTTATCCACTGCAAAGGTTTACAAAGGCCTGGCAGAGTGAGATTAATATTCTTCTTTATGAAGCAAGCAGCAATGTTTATATCCTCCCTTCTTCCCAAGTAGTGTCTGACTGCAAACCATTTGTATAATCAGGTTTGATGGGTGTTACTGGTCGCTCAAAGTAAAATAAATGCAAAAATCACACTTTAGAACAAATGGGAGAATATAAACTCATTGTGGAAGAACTCAAACGGGATCAGCTGTTTCTGACTTTTGATTTACTCTCCCATCAGAACAGCAGTAGAGCATTGCAGATATCCCCAGGCATTTGCACTGCAGGACCACCAACACCCGTCCTGAAAAGCTAAAAGTCTGTACTCCCAAATCCTTAAAAGTCAAATAGATAAGAAAAACTTCTCTGCACACTTGTCAGGTACACTCATAAAACTGAAAGCAATCCAAAGGTGACACACTCATTCTCCTAGGAGGAAAAAAATCAGATGCCTTTCACACACAGGATCTTGGGTACCTCATTCCCAAGTGACATTTTCATTAGCCTCCTATGATGCTGCAGCTAGGCTGGAGCAAGGGGGAGATGGGAGTTACAACCTCAGTAATCCACCCAGAACTAAAGCAAGCCATAGGACAGCATAGATTATATTCTGCTCTTAGAAGTTAGCATGGATTTGGCAAGTTTAGTTGAGCTGATTGGGATCAACTCTGGTGTGAATGCTGAGCACAACATGCTCCCATGTCTACTGCTCTATTTACAGAGCAGCACCTCAGATGCCCCCTGAAAATCCAGCTTTTTCTGCTGAAAGCAAGTTAAAGAATTTCACTTGCTCGTATCAACAATCTCACTATTTTATATACTGTAGTTGAAAGATTTCCAAGAATTTAGCTAATAGCCTTAAAGAATTGCAGTCCTTTGGGTGTTACCTGTTAAAAAAAAAAGGTAATAAGGATGCTGAAGAAGAGAGTAATCCCGATTCTTCAATAAACATTTCTAATTCACGGAGGGCAAACATGAACAAAATCTCTGAGTTTCTATGTATGCATCCAGAGCACGCATGCACATGTTTAGATGCACATATTTTCTTTCCAAAGCATCCAACAATTATTTCTCAGTCCTGAAGATCCAGAAATGACAGGCCTACAACTGTGTCTTTGTTAAGCCATAAAAGAGCTTCTCTGAATAATTTTTATGTTGAATTCCCCCCACCCTCAAATCATCTTCAGAGTCCTACAGAATTGAACTCCCAGTGGGTGGCTCAGCTTTAAAAAAGAGAAAGCAGTGACAACCACTTGCTAGCAAATTATTTTTGGTTGTAATTGTGGGGTGGTATTTTCTAAAGCTCTTAGTGCCTGTCTAACTATGCTCCCACAAGCTAAAAGTGAAGTTTACTATGATCTCTGGCATGAGCATAACTAGGCCAGCAAGAATGTCTTTGAAAAGCCAACCTCACAATTACAATTACATATTTTGTAAGGAACTCAAGAAATAACCAGCTGCCCCAGCTGGAGCTTATATAAATAAAGCAGCATTCAGGGTTCTTTTCCTCCCAGAAATTAGTCACCATCAATGACCATACAGATTTTTATATAGATTCATTGCTGGCACCATTTGTAGGTGACAAAAAACTCATATAAAATATTAGGTAGGTAGAGCAGGGTATAGATAGCAAATAAATTTGCTCATATGTAAAATGTGATAATGCCACAGAGCTGAAAGGGGGAAAAAAAAGACAGAAATACTCTAAGAGCTGAAAAGCCAACTTTACCATGTAAGGCATTCAAGCTCAACCTGTTCAGCAAGAGCAAACTGTTGATATTTAGACAAGGAAAAGATGCAATGAAAGAGAAATGCTCAATTTCAACGGTGTACTTATGTTAGGATATGACAGCTGAAAGCAGAAATAAAAAGACACAGTGCTGTGGCACTGAAAACAAACCAACTTTTTCGTTCATGGTTTTATCTTCTCCCTGTTCACATGAGATTTAGGACTCGGAAAGAATCTTACCACAGACCATGATGGCTTCTAAAGAACTGTTCAGCCAAGGTGTGCAGTGCAGACCCAGAGCAAGGAGCATCTTCTGCTACTGCTGAGGCTTCAGGCATTGGCCATGCATGAGGTCTCCTGTTGGCCTGTAGCGTGGAATACTTTGGAACAGACTTGGTTTGAGAAACCTCTTTGTCTTAGTACAACACTAATCAATACAATTTGATAGCCAGTCTGAATTTTGCCTGATTTCCTTCTCCCCTTTCTGGTCTCACACACTGTGAAATCACAATGAGTCTACAGTCAATCAATCCCTGTGCAATATGCAGCACTGGGCTACCTGTGCCAACAGCATCAGTGCTCTAATTCTGCTCCTTAGACATCTACCCTTGCTTTCTTCCACCTTCTTTCAGTTGCAATTTTACTCATATTTAAATAAAGA